>NW_007727387.1:334501-337594 GCF_000696425.1 Galeopterus variegatus | reverse complement strand
CTGGGACGGGCTTTCCCAGCATGGCTGCTGACTGCCCAGGCTGGGAGCCCAGCCAGTGGGGCCATGCTTCTGCCCCCAATAGCCATGTTTAGGAATAAAACATCACACAAAACCATAGTTTGGGGATCAACAGGGCTGGAGTCAGTTCAATGAGTGCCTAACTCTCTTGCATACCTTTCGTGAGTGTCAACTTGAACGTACAACCTCATACAGCTAAGTGACTATCCTCATGGGACACAAAGCCAGTGGAGCCAAAGGCCCTGGTGAGACCCCTGCAATTTCACCAGGGGTCCAGCAGGCAGAAGGCAGATGCTCTCGCACCAGTGGCAATATGGCCCAGGCTTCGGCCCTACCCATATGAGGCTAGAGCTCTATCTCTGTTGCTGCCAATGACGCAGTTCTAGGTAGCTATTAATTTAGCCTCCCTGAGCCCTAGTTTCCTGATCATAAAAGAATACCTCCTACCCCCAGAGCTTATGGGAGGATCCAGTGGCGTAATCACACAAATAACTACATTCATTGAGTGCTAATCATATTTCAGGCACTTTCAAGCACTTGATATGTCTTAACTCAATGTATACCATCCAGCTGGGTAGACACATACATAAAGAATTAAATACCGTGTCTGTCACATACATCACACATGAATATAGCCTTCACCATTACCATTAGTGATGTCATCATCTTCGTCAACATCAGCTGGCAACTGAGGGTAAAGCCCGGATATCAAAGGCCCAGGAAGTTGACTGGGGACCATTTTGCCCCTCCAGCCATCTCCCTCACTTCTATCCCAAGAGAACATTCTCACTCTCTCCCCCAAGCCCATGCTGCACACACTCTTTTGAGAAAGCAAGACAAATGACATGGCATGCTGTACCTGTTTGGGCACTTGTCCAAAGTTGCTGACAAACCCCAGGATGGTGCTTTTGATCAGGGGGTCACTGAGGCTGCTAAGGTCCACTTTGTTGCCGTAGAAGTAGGGGTGGAAGGTATTAACAGCCTCCACTGCAGCTGGCCCCTGCTGCTTGTACCCAAAAATAAGGTCTATCCAATGGTGGAGGTTGGCACTGACAAAGTCACTTTCCAGAGCCTGAAACCAAAACCCAAAGAGCATGAAGACCCAGGCCCCTCATGGATGCGTGAACCTTCTACACAGACTGGAAGGGACGTGTACTTCAAGGTGCTGGCTCTGCACAGGAGAGACAATTGATGGCTCTTTGGGCTTGATGAAGACAAAGTGGGCAGATGAGCCAGGCACCCGAGGGCCACCCTATTTCTGCCCCCAGCTAGTGGCAACCAGATGTGATTGTTCCCACCACCCCAGTTCATCCACTCCATAAAGTGACCATGCATTCAGAATGTCTATGTGGTGCAGGTCTGGAAGCCTCATCTATATGGAAGAGACTGATTGAAAATAAAGTCTTGGCATCTTGCTAAGACCTGACATAAGAAACAGAGAGAGCCAATTCTGACCAGAGAATGTCAGGGGTTTGAGACTAAGTGTAGTGGTTAGGAAAGCCTGCTCAGGGGCAGACTGGATCTGAGCACTGCCATTTACATGTTTCTTAACATCTCCGATCCTCAGTTTCTCACCTGCAAAAGCACTCATTCAAACATCCCAGTTGGTGAAAGCCACATCCTCACCTTGCTGGTGCTGTAACTATTTTCTAAGACTATTCTTCCACTTTATCAGAACTCCCAGGCCGCTTGCCCCCTGTCTTCTTTGCAATGTCTCAGCACTCTCTATCTTCAGCCACATCTGCATCCAGCTCAGATGCGGTGGTGCATCATTTCCATAACACTCTGGTCAATATCTCTTGTAATGTTATTGAATCATGTGTGCCTTTGTCTTTTAACAGTCAAGGACTGATGCTGCCTATAGGTCAAGTTCATCTCTGGCCCAAGTCCTCAAGACCAGTGGGCTGTGGGAGGGATGACCACTATCACTGGATTTCCAGAGGAAAGGGTAAGCCAGGGAGGAGTCTCCCCTTGCCAAGGGAAGAGGATGGAGGAAAAGGCACAGGTTTGTTGTCACAAGTTAGACCTGTCCAGATATTTTTTTCTTTTTAGGAATAATAAAACTTGCCCTTCAAAAATGTACAGTTCAATGTGTTTTGATAAATTCATGGAAGTCATGTAACCATTACTGTAATCAAAATGGAGAAAATTTCCATCAACTTGAAAATTTCTCTTGTACTCCTTCTCAGCCACTCTCGTGCTCCAGACCTTAGTAACCACAGATTTGTTTTCTGTCCCTGTAGTTTTACCTATAAATGTCACATAAGTGGAATCACATAGTATGTAGCTTTGGCTTCTTTTCCTTAGGATAGTGCTTTGAAATTCATTCATGTTGTTTTATGCATCCGCTCCATTTTATTGCTGAGTAGTATTCCATTATGTGGATGTATCATTTGTTTATCCTTTTGCCAACTGATGGATATTTGGGTCGTTTTCAGTTTTTGACTAGTTTGAATGAAACTGGTGAATATGCACAAGTGGTTCTGTGGACATATTTTCATTTCTATTGGGCAAACATCCACCAGTGGAATTGCTGGGTGACATGGCAAATGCACCTTCACCTTTAGAAGAAACTACCAAGCTTTTCCCCAAATAGGTGTACCATTTTGCTTTTCCCGCCAGCCATGTATGATGTGTTCCGGTTGCTCCACATCCTTGCCAACTCTTGGTTTTATCTTTTAATTGCAAGCCACTCTTGTGGTTGTGTGGTAGCATCTTATTGAGGTTCTGATTTGTTTAGGTTTTCCTGATGACTAATGATGTTGAACATGCTTGCCTGTGCTTATGCTAACCCAGATATTTGATTCAGTATGTGTGTCCCCAAATGGCTTCTGTCCTCTACCCCCATCAGCTATTCTGGATAACAAGCCAAGTCCTCCTCAGTCCTAGAAAATCCCTTGGCCAGTGGGACCTCCTCAGAGCCTCCAACCCCCTCTGAGCTATTCTGGGCACCATGGCCCAGGGTATGGCCCTGTTTGCAGGGTTGTCTAAGGACACCAACTAGCTCTCCAGGACATCCGAGAAGAATCTGAGCTCACTTCTCCCTCCAGTGATGCTGTCAACACTCCAGCACAA
>NW_007727387.1:328292-333877 GCF_000696425.1 Galeopterus variegatus | reverse complement strand
TGCACGTCCCCTAGCACAGTCCCATCCTGCATGCAGCCTGAGTGGGATGAGAAACAGGAGACAGTTGGGTAAATGGGGGCTCAAGCTGGGCTAGGAGCCAGGGGATGTTAAGACTGTGCTGCCCCAGGTTGCTGATTCTGCGTAGGCCAGAGTGTGAGTCGTGTCCTGCGCAGGCCACGCTGCTTCCTGCTGCCTCTGTCTGGAGTGTCCCCATCCTCATCTGCTTGGCCTCTAGGCCTCTGTCTCCTCCACAGAACCCTCCTCACTTCCCAGGTGGTGCAGTGCTTGATTCACAAGTCCTGAAATGCTTTCGGTGCCATCACTGCTGGTGCATCTTCCTCTCCACCGCACTCTCCTTTACTTCTGGGTGCTTTTTACGCATACTAAAACAACAAGGAGAAGCAGTGACAGCAATACGAGCTGTCGCATGCGGAGCACCTAACTCTGCTGGGCATTAGCTACATCGTCTCACTGAATCTCCATTCTGCCTCTACAGCTCATGCATTTTCTCTCCATTTTCAAAGTGAGGACAGCAAGGTCTTTAGAAGGCGATTCCCCAGACAGTAAGAAGAGGAGCTTGGACTCCAGCCCAAGTCTCTGTCCTCCCCACCTGCACAACCTTGAGTGAGTGGCTTAACCTCTTTGGGATTCAGTTATCTACCTGCACAACTGCAGGTGATTCCAGGAG
Source organism: Galeopterus variegatus (assembly GCF_000696425.1). Taxonomy (NCBI): domain Eukaryota; kingdom Metazoa; phylum Chordata; class Mammalia; order Dermoptera; family Cynocephalidae; genus Galeopterus; species Galeopterus variegatus. The sequence goes on along the minus strand of NW_007727387.1, from coordinate 333,189 downwards.
TTACCTCATACGGCTAGTATGAGAATTGCAAGAGAAAATACACATAACATGCTAAGAATAACACCAGGCACATGAGGACTTCTCAACACACATCTGCTATAGCCCTGCTCGGACCCTCCAGAGCCTTCACGGTGCGGCTGGAACAAAGGCTCCCCTGCTCTCTCCGGCTGCAGAGCTGGGCTTGACCTGGTCCTCCTCGTCATTCAGTCTCAGCTCACCTGCCACCTCTTCAGACAGGTCCTTCCTGGGGACCAGAGGAACACAGGTCCCTCAAAGTCACTCTTGAACCATTTTCCTGTTTTCCTCACAGGACTTCTCAGCATCCAACCATATTTCACTTATTTATCTGTCTGTATTTTCTATGCCCTTCCCCCTCCCTGCTCAGAATATAAACATCATCAGGGCAATCCATCCCAGGAGCCCAACTAAAGGCCCAGTGCCTAAAAAAGTATCTGCATACAGTAGGTGCTCAATAACCACTTGCGCTCTGGACTTCCCTGAGGACACCTGTTCTCTCTGCCTCATGTGTGTCATTTCCGAGACAGAGCTGTGCTCTGGCCCCAGGCTGCTCAGCCCTCAGCCGGCCCTCCTCTTGGCGTCCACCATGCCTGACTTACTCCTGTCATGGGCCTCGCGGTGCTTTGTGGGGACTGTCCATTGGACTTGTCCGGTTCTCAGCCCTGGTGTGTGTGAGGCATCTGAGACTCTGATCACTGCCGAGGCCACAAGTTCCACGGATCAGGCTCACTGGCATGGCCTGGGCAGGTTATGCTTGGAATGCTCTATAGGTGTTCTGGCTGCATAACCAGGGCTGAAAACCACTGCACAAGGGTTTGCAGGGACTAATCTCCTCACCTATGCTCCCCTGGGGCCACACCCAGCATGTCTCAGGGACAGCCTGTATGTGCTGCTTGGAGGAGGAAGAGGAGCCTGAGGAAGGGGAGCTCTGGGGCTTACGGTGTGTTGGCCATGGCTCACGAGTGCTCTCACAGAGCGGCCGATCCCCAGCCTGGCCAGCAGCCACAGCTGCTCCTGCCCCTGGGTGGAGAGCTTGCCCACGTCCTGCCCAGCTTCTGGGCACACCTCTCTCCATAAGGCGCCCTGACTCAGCCTCCTATACATCTGCAGTGGAGGCTCTGGGTCCACGTGGTGATCAGGGGACCTGCCCACTGGGACCTGGACTGTTTGCTCTTCCTCTTGAGAATAAAAAAGGCCTGGCTCATCCCGGGCTGGGCCTGGAGCACAGGAGAGGAGGAGCTTCCACCAATATCTGCACAACTGCCCTAGGACACCCACCGCAGTTGGCCTGGAGATACAGCATCTCTGGGTCTTGCTCCCGGAGCCCAGATCAACCCATCTGTGGGATGTGGGGGAAATGGGGCTGATGAAGGGCAGGGCCAGGCCTGGGCTACTTGTCAGGGCTTCTGCCCCCCAGCCACTGTCTCACTGTGTATGGAGCCTGAGGACCCTCGGAGGAAAGGTCACGGCTGAGACCTGGCTCAGTGCCATGCCGGCAGCCTGCAGCCCAGCGTCCTTCCTCTGCAGCCACCTTTCTTCCAGAGCTGCTGCCCATTGGAGGCCTCATACCAACTGCACTGGTCCTGTGAGGGGCTTGTGTAGTCACAACTGAGTGCTGCAGGAAAGGGAGCCCCGCACCCCGGCTGCCCGGGCCTGCACTCACCGAACTCCACCGCGTTGCAGTTGGTTAAGAACTCGGGCAGGTAGAAGAACTCCGGGGTCAGCTCCCTGACGTCACTCATGTTCTCCCTGGAGGCAGACTCCCACGTGTTCTTCACGCTGTGAAACATTCTATCCGCCACATCAAAGCTTCCACCCTGTGGGAAAAGGGGCCAATGTGGTCAACCATGTGCACATGAGTCCGGTGGCCAGGCCCGGCCACTCTGCCTCGAAGGCAAGGGTCCACTCTTAGGCTCTTCCAGTCTCTCTCCCCACACACACTTGTTCCTCAGTCCCTGCAGGTGTGCCCTGTCTCTTCACACATGGGTTCATGCGGTCACTCTCTGGAACCTTGCACCAGAGCTGTGAGGGGGGATGCATGATCCACAGTGATCTAGGGATCCGTGTTTCCCCCGTGTGGAAATCTGAGTTCAGATCACAGGCAGGAAAACCACAGTTGTTCATCTGATCGTCCCCTGAGTTTGCTGAGGGCCAGCCCTGAGTCAGACACTTATCACAAAGCAACAAGGATGGTGGCACTCAGATGTGGCTCTTGAGAGGCTCACGGTCAAGTGCCACAGACAGGAAATAAAGAACCAAATACAGGACAAAGAGAAGAGTCAGACATTCTACATGGGAGGTCAGTGGAAGTTTCCTGGAGAAGCTGACCCCAGAGGTGACTCTGGAAGCCTGGTGTTGGGAAGCTGCAGAGTGCTCCGAGCAGAGGGCAAGCCTAGGCCAGGAGCAGGGCTGAGAGGAGAGCTGGTCAGGTCAGGGCCCTGGTGACGTCAACATGGCATTTGGTGGGGCGGCGGGTGGGCAGGGAGGGACTTTGGGCTTGGTGGTCTCAGCATTGACCAGAGGGAATATGTCTGAGGATGGAGAGCTGGGAGAACCAGAGTTCAAGGGGCAGGAGACTGGTCCAAGAAGAACAAGGTGCCTGTAGCACCTGCCGAGGGCAGCCTAGCTTCCTAGGCCCATCACTGCAGTGGCCTGATGCAGCCCCAGCTTGGTCAGGCTTGGGCCAGGTAAGACTTAAGGCCGATGCCTTCCCTGGATGCCCTGGTCCTCTCATCAGGTGATCTTGGGGGTCGGGAGGAGGCAGAGAGGAGCCTCAGACGGGATCCTGGTTGGAGAAATGAAGATGCCAGGGACAGGGGATTTCAGGAGTTTCTGAAACTGGGCCTTGGGTCCACTTCAGTTTAGGGACATCCAAGAAACACATTGTCTCCCTGGGATTCAATAATTCATGTGTCCGCATCAAGTCTGAGCCTTTGTTTAACAGGAGCTTTTCTTCCTTTCTGCCATCTTCTGCAGAGCACACTTGTGGCCTCAGGACCAAGGGCCAGAGTGGCAGTGGCCTCTGCTGCTCCAATCGGCTGCCTTCACTTGTCAGAGGGCCGAGGATTCTCATCAGCATTTGGGGATGGAAAGAAGGGTTAAGAAGGGCAGGAGCCTTCTCTTGGCCTGTCTGTCCTGTGCTAGAGCCTTGAAAGAGCTGCACACAGACATAGGTGATCTCGCTTACTCCCCACAGCAGGTGCATTAGGAAGGAATCAGTACTTCCCTTTTGCAGACCAGGAAACTGAATCTCCTCAAACTGTACTGATTTTCCCAAGGTTGTCAAAACAGTGAATGGCAAAATTGGTCAAACCCATAGAGGCAACTCCGAAGGGCAAGCCTTGCCCCATGCAGGACTCCTGGGGAAACCCCTGGACCTGGGGCAAACTTAATCTGCTGTGTGTGGGCCCAGGGGGTACTCAGCTCTTTCTGGGAGGGGAGAACCTACCACCCACCTGAGACAGGCTATACCTGGGCCTCCTGGTGGGCAGGGATTGGCTGGCCAATTTTTCAAGTCAGATTTGAGGATCCAGTGAGATCTGTGCGTCATTCTCTGCCCAGGGACAGGGACACCATGAGACCCAGTTACCTGTGGGGTCTCAACCGAACACAGGCAGCTTAAGGATGTGTCTCTTCTACAAGGTCACTTTGCTCTTGGTTGAAATTAGATGACGTCCACCATCAAATTTAAATTTAAATGGAAATAAAATGGGGGGGGGGTTGGTGCCTAAATAAATCTACACCTAATGAGTCAGTCATTGAAATGTATTAAGAGCTTCGTGTATTTAACCTGCAGCCTGAGCTTTCCATCTGCGGGAGATTGATGCCTTCTCTCAGTCCTGTTTCCCTTTTGCAGCTTTTATGAGTGCTGATGGTAATCTCCTGAGAAACAATATGATTTGGCAATAAAAAGATTACCTGTATTAAATAAAAATAATATATACATATGAAATATTGTTAGTGCTACAAATCTGGTTAAAGATATTACCACAAAGAAAAATGTTGTTTTTTTTCACAGCTGTCTAATGCATTCTAGCAAAAGTAATATCTTTAAAACTTAAGCCTGTATTATTTATAAAGGAAGCAATAACTGATTTTCCTATTTCCTAGATTAATAAATGTATTTGCATACATTTGTTTCAAAATTAATGGGTTTTCTCACTTCTGCAATACAAAAGAAAACAGCAAATTCCCTAGAAGAAAAATTGGAGGTGCTTTGTTACTTGTATGTAAAGTCTGTGTGAGGACATAAACTCTGGTGGCTGCCAGCAGTAAGTCCCAGCCAGGACTTGACTCTCAGGAAAGGAAGGAAAGGAAGAGAGAAGAAAGAGAGAGGAGGAGAGAGGCAGAGAGGCCCGGTGAAAGTTTACAGAGTGCCCACAGAAGGAAAGTCCAAAACCAAATGAAATAAAACAACCACAAAGTTAAGTCTAGAGGTTGGAAGAAAAAGTGATCAGAGAGAATTACTGAAGCAAGATCTACCCGTGAATCTGTTCTGTAGATATTCTTGAATACCAAGAATAATGACTCCTACCTACATCTAACATACTGAAAAAAATAATAGCGAGTTTATGATTGTCAACAAAGCAAGTCTCTTATTTTTTTTTCCTTTTTGTCTTTTTTCGTGACCGGCAACGAATCGCAACCCTCGGTGTTGTGCCCGCACCTTGCTCAGCCAGTGAGCAGCCGGTCTGTACGTGGGATCCGAACCCTCGTCGGGAGCGCCGCCGCGCTCCCAAGCGGCACACTGTAGCAGTGCGCCACCGGGCCGGCCCGCAAGTCTCTTATTAATGGAAGATTTTCTACATGACATTCAGGCCAGAAGACAGTGGAGCCAAGCCAGGGCTACAGAGCTCTGCAGCAAAAAGGCACACAGATC
>NW_007727387.1:312599-327292 GCF_000696425.1 Galeopterus variegatus | reverse complement strand
CCAGAAGACAGTGGAGCCAAGCCAGGGCTACAGAGCTCTGCAGCAAAAAGGCACACAGATCTTTGCCCAGGTAAGACGCCACTCATACGTAAAGATGCCTGAAATGTATTTTGAATATTTAAGGGATCAGAGATAATAAAACCCAGGCATCTTTCTTCAATTAAAATACTTTAAGAGGTGCTCAATATCACTGAGAGACGAATCAAAATTAAGAGCAAAATAATAGGGGGAAAATGGCTGGCAAGGACTGCGGCTGGACATTGACATGAGTTAAATTCAGGAAGAAGTTCCTCATTATGGGACATCGATTAAAACTGGAAACACCCTTAAAGGAATGTTCTACATCACAAGCACTGCTCCTTCTGTGTGAAGACACAGAGTCTACCTGCTTCCTTGTCCCCGGACAAGGAGTTCAACGGCCACATTCTCAAGCACTTCTCCAACATGGGTAGGGAAAGCATGAACAACATTTAATTCTTGACCCACGCCCATAACAAGTTCAGTAACTGCCTGTGCTCAAGGGCACCAAACGCACGGATGTTTTTATAATATATGCAAGAAAGTCTATTCTTCCCTCCGGGTGGGACTGACCCAAATTGACCCACTGACACATCTAGCTAATGGGATCGGTTTTATGAGCAGGCTGACAACTCATTATCACTGCAGATTTTCTTTCCAATAATCTAAAAGTATCTCATGCAAACAATTCACTCACAAGACGCCACTGATCCATCTGTTGATAGACAGCAGTCCCTTGTCCATCAAAGAGAGTGCGCAAAGAGGAAAGCACTTTGGCTGCAGAACCAGGAAGTCTTGGGCGGGAATTTCAGTGCTCACTCACTTGCAAGATGAACACAGTGAGTCTCTTAATCTGCCCATTCCCTCTTCTGCAAACCTTGGATGATTGTTGTGGGTATGAGAGCAATAGTATGTGTGCATGTGGGTGCATATGTGTGCACGTGAGTATACATGTGTGCACATGTGTATGTGAGTGGGTGTGCATGAATGTGTGTGTGTGCATGTGTGTGCATGTGTGAGTATTTGCATGTTTGTGCATGTGAGTGTGCATGTATGTGATGTTTGCATGTGAGTGTGTGAATGTGAGTGTGCATGTGAAAGTGTATGTGCATGTAAGAGTGTGCACATGTGAATTGTGTGCATGTGAGTTTGCATGTGACAGCGTGTGCATATGGGCATGTGTGTGTGTGCACGAGTGATGTACCTCACGCAGTACCCTAGGCACACAGAAAGAGGTGTTGAGTAAATCTGACCCCTACGTCATTTTCCCTTCCAGACTAGGAATGGGGAGCAATCCCGGCCTCACACCCCAATCTGTGTGCATGGGGAAAGCAACCTGGAGCTCAAAAATCAAGAAAGGGGAGGTAGGTATGTGGGAATATGAGCACGGGTGGGATCCTCTAGCGCTGGGGACAGCTGTGGGTTAAGAGTGGGACACAGGGAGTGCACTGTCAGGGCAGGTCTGAAGCAATCCCACCACCAAGAAGTAAAGGGGCACAAGTGTGAGGGAAGAGAGAGCTGCACACAGCGTTCCTGTGGGTTTCTGCAGAAAAAGTTCAGGCCCTAACACTCTACACAATAAGGCAAAAGCCATGGGTCCCACCCTGTTTGGGAAGCCCACGTACTAGTCCAGCTGTCTTGGTCAATCTTGCTCTCAACTGAGGATTGGCTGACCCCAGAGTAGCCGTTAGCTCTCCTTCCCATATGGCGTGGCCTTTTTCTAAACAAGTGACACCCACAAATCACGTGGAAACACATGCTGCCTGCTATGAAGAGGAGAGCAGACATACAGGAGCACTCAGAAATGGCCCAAACTGCCCACCATCTACTTGTTTGAGAGGATGAGGAAAGTGGGGCTCAGTTATTTGGCACTACCAGTTAGAAAGTTCTAGAGCCAGCAGCTTATCCCAGGACTGTCTGACCCTACTACACATGCCTTTCCCAATGCTCCTCATTGAGTCTGTATAATAGTAATTACACAGAATTAGAGACCCTGAAGGATCCTGGGCAAGTCCCAGTTTGGGCCCTTCCAGACCCCACGTCCTCGCGCTGCAATCAGGGCCAGCTGGAGGCTTCTGAGTCCAGCCCAGCAGACCCAGCTGCCTCCGGCCTGAAGACGGCAGGCAGGGGTCTCATGGGTCATGGCACAGACCCAGGCGCTCTGGCTTCCTTGTCTCCCCCGGGCACACACTCTGCTCTGACCTAGCGCTAGCTCCCCGGGCCTGCCTCCACCAGGAGCTCCCAGGTAAACAGCCAAGATGGGCCAAAGTGCTACCCCATGGTTCTCGGTTCTCTCTGCAGTTAGCATCTGTCTTACACAAAACCCAGCCATCTCACCTCAGGTGGTTTGGAAAACGCTTCCCCACTGCTGGTAATAGCTGACTTCACATGGGCTGTGAGTTAATTAACACAGCACTTTATTTCTCTTTCTTATTAAATGCAGCAGCAGCAGCAGCAGCAGCAGCAGCAGCAACCATTGCCGCTGCATCCTCGCTGGGCGCAGGCCACCTAGCTAGGCCCCACCCAGGCTGGGTCTGATTTCAGGCCTGAGAGAAACTGGTGCTCTTACTGCGTAGAAACAGATGCCTGCACTGGGGCCCCGGCCAGGCACGGCCTCCTGGTGACTCACAGACATGGGCTTCAGGCAGGCAAGACTCCCAAGGACTCCAGCACACCTGGGCTACAGTTGGGGGAGAAAAGCCCCCAGCCCTGGCAGACAGCAGCTCACACTGCCAGGGGCTGGGGAGAACAGAGTACACAGTCGACAGGTGCCTGGTCACGCGGCCTGCATGTGCCACCTGTTCACATCACACAGGGCATGCATATGCCATGTTTATTGGATTGTAAGACTTTCTCATTGTAAGAGCAGATTTGGGGCAGGAAGGTAAACGAGCACAGCAATAATAGAGGGATCATCAATTTTAGACCAGCCCAAACTTAACATCATCTAAATGTGAGGGGAATGAAGCACCCTTTCACTCGGAATCAGAATATGCAGCACAGGAGCCTTCTCTTGGCCTGTCTGTCCTGTGCTAGAGCCTTGAGAGAGCTGCACACATACATAGGTGATCTCGCTTACTCCCCACAGCAGGTGCATTAGGAAGGAATCAGTACTTCCTTTTTGCATACCAGGAAACTGAATCTCATGCTGTCAACAGCTCTCTGTGTAGTGCAGGTGGGCAGGCCACAGAGCCCAGAGAGCCCCATGCCTGCCTCTCAGCAGCGATGGCAGAAGTGCTCCACCGCAGAGCCACCACGCTGCATGCCACTGTGCACTGGATGCACCAGGGGCAAGTGGCACGCATGCTGCAGTGCTGTGTCTACAAGTCATGCTGCTGGTGCGTACCCATGTGTAATGTCCCGTGAAGAGTTCTGAACCATTCAACTGGGAATATGATCTTGCAAATGTACAGTGGATCTCCATTGCATCTCCATTGTTATTTTCTGATGGACCTCAGGCCAGCAGTGTGACCTACTAGAGACTCAGGAACCAAGATTAAGCACGGTGCCCTCTTGTTGGAAAAATACAAAATTAATTATTTCGGTAGCTTGTTTTGCCTTTAGAACAGAACCTGCTTATTGTATCAGCTTTACTGATAATCAACTGCTCTACTCCCGTGATAGAGTTTGGATGTGTTGTTCCCCCAAAACTCATGCAGAAGAAATCTGATCCCCAAAGTGACAGTGTTGGAAGCTGTTTGAGTCATCGGGGTGGATCCCTCACGAATGGATTAATGCTCTCCCTGGGGGAGGGGTCCTGAATGAGATCTCACTCTATTAGTTCCCATGAAAGATGGTTGTGTAAAAAGACCCTGGCACCTCCCCTCTCTCTTGCTTCCTTTTGCCATGTGATCTGCTTGTACCTGCCGGCTACCTGTCATCTTCCAGCATGAGTAGAAGCAGCCTGAGGCCTGTGCCAGATGCAGCTGTCCCAGAACGGTAAGCCAAATAAACCTCTGTTCTTTATAAATTACCCACTCTCAGGTATTTCTGTTACAGCAACACAAACAGACTACATCCCACTTTTGTAAACATGCTTGCTTATCACAATGACTACTATACTGGCTACATGAATGCTGAGAGAACAAAACTTAAAAGGACCCAAAGGNCCTTTAGAACAGAACCTGCTTATTGTATCAGCTTTACTGATAATCAACTGCTCTACTCCCGTGATAGAGTTTGGATGTGTTGTCCCCCAAAACTCATGCAGAAGAAATCTGATCCCCAAAGTGACAGTGTTGGAAGCTGTTTGAGTCATCGGGGTGGATCCCTCACGAATGGATTAATGCTCTCCCTGGGGGAGGGGTCCTGAATGAGATCTCACTCTATTAGTTCCCATGAAAGATGGTTGTGTAAAAAGACCCTGGCACCTCCCCTCTCTCTTGCTTCCTTTTGCCATGTGATCTGCTTGTACCTGCCGGCTACCTGTCATCTTCCAGCATGAGTAGAAGCAGCCTGAGGCCTGTGCCAGATGCAGCTGTCCCAGAACGGTAAGCCAAATAAACCTCTGTTCTTTATAAATTACCCACTCTCAGGTATTTCTGTTACAGCAACACAAACAGACTACATCCCACTTTTGTAAACATGCTTGCTTATCGCAATGACTACTATACTGGCTACATGAATGCTGAGAGAACAAAACTTAAAAGGACCCAAAGGAGTCCACCTATAAAAACCCTGTAAGACCTAAACTCAAGGCTCAGATTTGGAAGTGCTAGCTCATCTGGGCCCACTGGCATAATAAACTACCTGACACTCCAACCCTCTGAGTGCTGACTGCTTCTCTGTTGACATCCGTTCCATAACACTCTCGCAACCTTGTGAGGGGCCAGTGAGATACTGACACATGTAAGGCCCAACAGTGTTCTCAGTGGCACTATCCACAACAACCCAAAGGGGAAAGCACCCCAGTGTGTGCAGGTGGATGAGCAGAGAAAATGTGGTGGATGCATACAGTGCAGCATCAGCTTTAGGAAACTCCAGCATGTGCTAAGGCATGGACAAAACTGCTAAGTGCAAGGAGCCACCACAAAGGAACAGACGGTGCACGATAATGTTTACATGAGACTCAGAGTCGTCAAATTCATAGAGGCAGAAGGTAGAATGGTGGTGGCCAGGGGCTGGGGGAGGGATGATTGGAAAGTTAGTGTTTAATGGGTACCGAGTTTTAGTGTGGGAAGATGCAAAGTTCTGGAGGTGGGTGGTGGTGATGGGTGCACAACACTATGAATGTACTAAATGCCACTGACCTGAGCACTTAAAAATGGTAAAAGGGCAAATTTTATGTTATGCATATTTTACCACAATAAAGAAGTGAAAAATAATGCTTTAAATAATACATGTAACGTACTTAGCACCATCCAGGCCCACAGTAGGAGCTTAATGAGTATTAGAGGCTTGTGCTGTCATGAAAAACAGTCATTTCACCACCTCCTTTATTTCACCAGTAAGGAAACTGGGTTCCAAAGAAAGTCATCTGCTCAAGGTCAAGCACAGCAGAGACCAGGACACTGGGCCCTGAGCCCCAGCCTGTCCCAAGAGTGTCTCCACTCTGGCTTATTCACGCTGGTAGGGGAGAGGCAGAATTGGCTTATGCAGACTGGGAAAGTGTGCACTTTCTCGTGCTGACTCTTAAGTGCACACGGGCTCTGGTCTCCACTAAGTGAAGAAGTCCTCTCTGCACAGATTCCACTCCCTTCCCCCATTTCTTACTCTTCCCCACTCCATGATCCACGCTGAGGTGAGATGTCAGCACTTCTGGCTGTTGAGACTACAGGAGTCCCCTTTCCTTGTCACCACAGTGGGTGAAGCGAACATCTCTTGAGAAGAAACAGGCCTGCTCTTGGAGTCCTGGTGGGATGGAGGGGAAGAGCCTGACTTTAAGAATATGCCAGAACATTCCTAAGGAGGTCTGTGAAGACCCCAGGACTCCCAAAGGGGAGATGGGCACATCCCCCACAGATGTAGCCTTTGTAACCATTCCCTTGAGAGCCAAAATGCATCTTTTGTTACAGGGAAGAAGCAGGAGATGGCTGGATCTTCTGCTGGCTTCAGAGGCTTGGGGTGGTTACGACCCACTAGAAGAGCCATTTAAATGTAGGAAAGTGGGACCAATTCAGAAGCACACATGGAGAGGCCAAATGATTCCAACTCGGATGGTCCAATCTGCTGAAGATAGATTTGAGCCCAAAAAACTGGGAGTCACAACAGAGACTTCAGTGTGGAGTCACTAGCTCAAACTAAGGTGGCTGCATTTGTGCCACCTAAAGCACACCAAATTGGCTTGGACCATCTCACGCTGGTTAACACCATCTCAAGCTAGTTTTGTATGATTACCAAAGGACTAAACTGGCTAAAATAAGCTCAAACTAGTGATTAGCTTCAACTTGTCTGTAACCCAAATCTCCTCGTGGGTTCCTGGCACACCTGTTTAGTCTGGCTTATGCTACCTTGGAATACCTTGCTGCAGTCCAGACTGCCTTAAATTAGCTTCAGCGAGAGGAGACCAGCTTGAACAAGTTTTGCCTGCAGTTAGTTCTCCTGTAGGGAACTAACAGTGATTGATCACCTGCATAGTGTCAAGCTTTGAGCTGGGGCTTTCCCCACACTTTCTCATTTAATCTTCTCGGCAGTCCATCAAGATGTGCATAATTAACCCTTACTTCCTATTTTTCCAGAGGTAAAATAACTTGCAGGAGATTCTGTATGTATTAAGCTGCAGATCTGGGATGCAAATTTCAGAGCTGAGGCTACTTCAGTCTCACTCCGTCTCCTTGGATGTGAAAAGACACTTAGAGCAGGTGGAGCTGGGTCTTCTGGCTTTAATGCATTTGACCCAAGGAGCAGGAGAAAACTTCAAAAGCATCCTGAACATTTAAACACTGAAACTCTCTGGATGGAAAGAAGTAACAGAATCCACCACTATCAACATCAACAGTGATCATCGTTTCTCGTGGATTAATGAGCAACACCTGGATGGGATTGCTGGCATGGGGTACAGCTCTGGGACTATTCGTTTTCCAAACCAAACTTACTTAAAATGCTTGTTGCCTGAGCAAGGCTCATGGGAAGCACATTTATTATTTTTGAGTGTATTTCCAGGGAGAGGGGGTTATACAGTGTCTAGACAGGCCCTGCTGTCAAGGAGAGAGAAAGCTGTGCCAAGAAACAGAAGACAGGAGGGTTTGGCTCCTTGTCTGCAGAAAGTGCCTTGACCTTGCTTACCTGTTCCTGCCCAGGGCTTGGGAGTTGGCTTTAGTGCTGACCCAGGGTGGCCTTTTGTCTCTCAGAGTCAAGGCCCTCTGAGTGACCACAAAGAATGACCTTGCAGGTGAGGTCAGACAAAAACACAGTTTCTGGGACATCCATGCTCTTTAGAGATGAGGCTTAGGTGTCGGAGCAAATACATGTGTGTTCAATGGCCTGTTGCCTACCGTGGCTCATGCCTTCCTCTCCATAGGATCCCTGCAAGGTCTAGATCGGATCAGCCCATAAACTCGGGCCTTGTGATGTATTCATTTTGGGGTCGGCTGAGCCAGCTGGCTGCAGCTGGGCTACCTGAGGGGTCTCCCCCTTCAAAAGCTATGCCCCTGGGATAACAGACTCCTTGGAAGCAGGATCCTGGTGATGGTGTTGGGACGGGAAGAGAGGAAAAGAATGTCTCAGCACTCACACAACACTGCCCATGAGAGACTGTCCCAGAAACCCCACAAGCCTTGGACACCCGCGCCCGGGCGGACGTCAGACTGGCTCACTTAAACTTGTTTAGGGTTGCCAGGTAAAATACAGGAGGCCCAGCTAAATGTGAATTTCAGATAAACGACAAATAATTTTTCAGTATAAGTCATTGTTTATCTGAAAACCACTGTTCATCTGAAATTCAAACTTAACTAGGCATCCTGTATTTTTATTTGTGAAACCTGGCAGCCCTCCACCAGTATAACAATGGTCTGTTAGTTTATGGGTGCGTCCATTGGTTCTTCATGCAGCTGTTTGTTTCAGTCTTCAAATATTTTGTTTGTACTTAGCACAGATTTATGCATTCTGATGTCTTGAGTCCTATTCTTTTCACTCTTCCTTGTATTCATTTTTCTAATATTTGCCGGCCTGCCTTTCTAGTATCCAAGTTTCATGCTTTTTCTTTCCACTAAATCTTATTTATGTTAAGTATTTTTTCCATATATCTTCTTCCCTATTTTCTAGAGTCTTTTGCAAGACTCTGTTGTGTAGGTTTAACTGATGAAGAACAGCCTGTCTTGGCTGGATGGACCAGAATCCTGGAACCAACATCAAGTGGGAATTACTGGCTTTATAACGATTGAGTTTTTAGCAGAGGGGTCCCCTCCGTGTCCAAGCTCAGGTCCTGGCCTGTGTGATATAGCTGTGCGTGCGTGTGTGTGTATGTTAGAGTATATGGGGAGCGGGCAGCAGCTCACCTGCAGAGAGCAGAAGGCTTGGGTGAAGGGCGGCATCCGGACCAAGTAGGAGGCGATGATGATGGCCGAAGAGTAGTGAGTGTAGTAGTGGCACTGGACAGTCATGTCTCCTGCAACAAAAGGACATGGCTGAGAAGTGCTTCCACATCTGAGCTGCTGCCTGCACCATGCCCGATAACAGCATTAAAAAAACATGTGCATTGAAGTTAAGGAAGTGAATAGACTTAAAGAAAAACATTAAGGCAATAAGAATACAGGAGGCATGTGAATGTGGCAAACATTGTAAAGGTGATGTGCGGGTGGACAAAGTTTGGGAACTAGATTCTAGAGCCAGGCAAATGCAGGCTCTGCCATTGAGAGGCTGTGATCTTGAGTGAGTTGCTTAAACTCTCCGAGTTTAAGTTTTCTTCTCTGTGGAACGGACCATTGTATGCACGAACGGTATGAATGCAGGCTGGCCTGTGCCTGGTATAAAGAAAGTGCTGAATGAATGTCAGTCCTCTCCACCTTTGCCTGTCCCAGGTATGGAGTTACTAGCTCTTAGCATGATACTTCTCCATTCAGGCTCCATGTTAGAATCACCTGGGCCATGCCTGACCACAGACTTAATTTAATCAGAATTTCTAGAGGTGGGGCCTGGACATCCCAGTATTTTTTGAAAGCTCCCCAGGTGATTCACTTGCGCAGCCAGGGTGCTAACCACTGAAGGAGAGACGTCTCTATTCAAATACAGTCATTTGTAGGCTAGGTGACCCCTAAATCATTAGCAACTATCATTTCAAGGCATTCAGATCAACAGCACTGCACAAAACACCAAGCTGAGATCTACCCAAAGACCTCTCTATTCAAATGCAGTCATTTGTAGGCTAGGTGACCCCTAAATCATTAGCAGCTATCATTTCAAGGCATTCAGATCAACAGCACTGCACAAAACACCAAGCTGAGATCTACCCACCTTCAGTCTTCTCAACTTCTTTAAACCTCTGGATAAATTTCAGCTTCCTTTCTTTGGTCTGAGCCCCCATGGGCTTTGATAGGTCCCGGAATATCTTGGGATTCGTCAAGTTCAACGTCTAGAAGGCAGATGTGGAGCTGGAGTTAACTCCTCCATGCCCTCTTGTGCCCCAAGAGTCATGCTCTTTAGTTTTATGGTTCTCTTTATTGGTTTATTGTCATTCGGTCTGAAGCCCTTCTGGCCATTAGCTGGCATGCCACGGTTTTATGGCCCCGGACCCAGTGATCCACAAAGACTTAATAGGGGAGAGATGGAAAATAAGAGGAGGGGAAGATTGAGTTCACAGTGAGCCTGTTCCAAGTTGACCCAAATCAGAACATGGCCACCAGTTACCAAAAACAGACTTTCAGAAGAATTCCTGTTGTCTAGGAGGCATTTGGCTCCTGCCCTCATGGGGGCAGTAACTATAATTTACTCTCATAGTTCAGGGTCCTTGCTTAGGATCCAACTGGCTTTATAGGAAGTTAGAAATCACCTGTTTGGGATGAAATGAGAGAGGCACATCCCCACCTTCCTGCAGGCCGATTCCCCTCTGGGCAGTGGAACCTGCTGCCCGCCCCTTCCCTGCCTTTGGGATACACAACACTGGAGACGTGAGGAGTCTCAGGGCCAGGTGTCCTGGAGATGTTTTCTTTCAGCAGAGAGGTTCTGCGTGTTAGCAGAAAAGCCCAGTGCTCCCAGGGTTTGCATTTCTTTACAGGAGGGGGTGTCTCTATCTAGCCCTCTTTCTTTTCACTAGCAGAGAATCGCCACAGCTCCACTGGGGCACAGGGTGTCCCAGCTCAAAGGCCTGCAGAAGCCAGGGCAGGGACAGGTGGCAAGGAAGGGAAGCAAGCAGGAAGTAGCCCGTCCTGAGACCCCTGGGAGTGACGAAGGGGACACGTGGACACCCACACTCAGCTTCAGCTGGTCTTGCTAGGTCAGAATTGCTCATAGTTGCTAGATCTCTTGATTTTCCAAAATATATTGGAAATCCAGATTTTCAGGAAAAAAAAACTCCCAATTTTTAAGTGCTGGTAAGTAATCAAAATTTTAAATACATGATATGGGCTAAACAAAAGTGGTGCATAAACCACCACTTTGCAACAGTGAGCTAAAGCTGGGATTTGTGTGCCCCGAAATGCCTCAGCCTCAGAGTGCCCATTAGCCCAGTATGTAGCACATGCAGCTGCTAAGAGAAGCTGTGCTGTGCTAAGTGTCTTCATTGGGAACGAGAGGTCACAAAAGATTAAGCCCCCTCTTCCACTTCCTGGGGTCTATAGTCCCAGCAGCCTTAGACAGGACAGGACAGGCTGCTCTGAACCACTGGCCCAGCCACCTTCTGTCTTTCACACATGGCCCAACACATCTCTAGATGGCAGAGCCTGGGGGGTTGGGACACTGCTCCCTCGCTGGTCATCACCACGCAGGCACAGCCATCACCGTGGTCCAGCTGTGTAGTTTTCCTCCTCCTTTCTCTGCCTACTAAGGTCCAGGAGCAGAGGCCAGAAGAGATGAATGACCTGACCTTGCCAATAACTTCTATTGCTATATGACTCAGTCCAGATCTTGGGTGAAGCCCAGATACTGTCATCTCCTTTGCTGAAGTCAAGCTATAGGGAGCGTGGCACATTCTCTCTCTTGCTCTCTCTGTTGATTCTAGGAACAGACACCATGCCACCTCACTTGTGACTACCTCTCATGGGTGTCAGTTGCCCTTGTTGTAGAGAGGAAGCCAGGAAGCCCTCTGGGGCCCACACTGGCAATTGTACTAGTCGTATTGATCATCTCACAGGTGGGGCTGGGACAGGAAGCCAGGTAGACTCCAAGGCCACCATGGGGTCCAGAGCTCTGAGCACCAAGCAGCCTTCAGGCCCAGGTTCCCAGGTGGAGGTAACTGAACCTCCTAGCAGAAGCTGTGTGCTGAATTTGGGTGTTCTAGCTACGGGGTAGGAAAGCCTCAGGACACCTGCGCAGGCTCCATGCAGATGCCTTACCTCCGAGGTGTAGTCAGCGAGGACCCAGGGAAACACTGGGTACTGCATGTAGTCATTGTAGGTCCTCCCAGCCAAGGTGTTGAGGTACATGAGATACTCGAAATTGCTGATGTCCCTTTTCTGCCAGAGGAAACAAAGGGAATAAACCAGACACACTGACATCCTCCTGAGGCCATGGGGTCTAACCCTCAGCTCTCGGCAGGAGACCCTGGCTCTGCTGGTGGGGACAGGCAGCCGGCATCGAGGTTGTTGCCTGCACATCTTGTGCATGAGGCAGTGCCCACACAGACAGGCACACCCTGATTGCAGGGTGAACAGAAGCAAGTGTATTCAGGAGGCTAAGGTGGCCAGGGAAAATAAAACAGTGCAGCAACCCAAAGCCAAGGATAAAATGTTCTTTCGTGTTAAATGTTGGATGTGGTACTCAAAGGTTGGTTAAGATAATAGAACTAATGCTGGTGGTAAACTAACTGCTGATCCTTTTGTGGTTAGAAAACTAAGCAGAGGGGACATGGTAGTCACAGAGAAAGAGGCCCCCTTATGGATGTATCACCCCATGATCGCCAGGGTTGATTTGCAGAAAGAGGCCCTCCCTATTGGGCTGCAAGATCTCTCTTCCTCTGGGCCTTTTCCCGTCCCTGCCTGCCTGGATAACACTCCCTCTTAGGGGTCCTCTGCCTTAAGATGGAGAGTCACAAATGGAGACGGGGACTGTATTTGGGAAAAATTCTCCAAGGCCATCTGGTGAATGAACAGTCCAATATAGCTGTCATATCTGATATGGGACTTGCATGCTTAGAGTCACTGCTTTCCTCACCCTGCTCTTTGGGAGAGGATTTTGGAGGTGGGTAACCAAGAGCTACTTTCTCCTTATCCCTTGATTTCAATGACTGACACCCTTGGGGTCTCTTCNAGACAGGCACACCCTGATTGCAGGGTGAACAGAAGCAAGTGTATTCAGGAGGCTAAGGTGGTCAGGGAATATAAAACAGTGCAGCAACCCAAAGCAAAGGATGAAACGTTCTTTCGTGTTAAATGTTGGATGTGATACTCAAAGGTTGGTTAAGATAATAGAACTAATGCTGGGGGTGAACTAACTGCTGATCCTTTTGTGGTTAGAAAACTAAGCAGAGGGGACATGGTAGTCACAGAGAAAGAGGCCCCCTTATGGATCTATCACCCCATGATCGCCAGGGTTGATTTGCAGAAAGAGGCCCTCCCTATTGGGCTGCAAGATTTCTCTTCCTCTGGGCCTTTTCCCGTCCCTGACTGCCTGGATAACACTCCCTCTTAGGGGTCCTCTGCCTTAAGATGAAGAGTCACAAATGGAGACGGGGACTGTATTTGGGAAAAATTCTCCAAGGCCATCTGGTGAATGAACAGTCCAATATAGCTGTCATCTCTGATATGGGACTTGCATGCTTAGAGTCACTGCTTTCCTCACCCTGCTCTTTGGGAGAGGATTTTGGAGGTGGGTCACCAAGAGCTACTTTCTCCTTATCCCTTGATTTCAATGACTGACACCCTTGGGGTCTCTTCCTTTCACTGAGAACCTGAGGCTGAATGTCACCTCATCCCAGCTGGGAGCCACGTGTGTCCTCACAGGAACAAGTGACCCTCGTGTCCACCCCCACTCCTCTGTGTGTGTGTGTGTGTGTGTGTGCGCACCTTCATGGACATGGCACACACACATGCACGCACACTTGCACACACATGCTCTCTCCTTCCCCAACTCTGACTCCAGTGCTCAAGAATCACCTTCCATCACTGAGATCTTCTCAGGAAAATATTTGAGACATTTTGGTAAATTAAGAAAGCAAGCTCCCTTCTTGATTAATCTGCACACTTTCTNCTTTCTCCATCACTGGTGCCTGAGCTATTTTCTGGTTTGTATTCCCAGGGGTTCCCTCTGGAGGAGCCACTGTACCTGCCACCTCTGCAGCATGGTCTTGTCAGAGCCGGGGTGTCTCCTGTGGGACAGAAAACCATGGTGGTGACCAAATATCCCAAGGCAGGAACATGAATAGGGAGCAGTGGGGCTTTCAGGGCTTCGCATGGCCAGGGCATTGAGGAACGCTGCAGACTTCCCAAAGCACGCAGTGACACTATTGTCCAGGCTCCCCTTGCCCCACCCACCCTACTGAAGGTGTGTCCTTACAGTCACCATCCCTCTACATGATGCAGAACATGCTGCTGCCTTAAGTGCAGGTGTGAAGAAGTCCAGGGCACATGCGGAAGCAGGCTCGCGGCCTCACTCGCAGCCCATGCGGACTTCCAGGGCCACATCTCAGCCTCTTTGCCCCGCCCTTGACATGCAAATATAATATATGTATGTGGTCAAACAAATGAAACAATATGGAAGGCCGGGAAATATGAGTCTCCAAACTATTGCTCCTACTCCAGAAGCACCCATGGTTAACAGTTTCTAGAGTATGGCCTGCCCATATGCTTACACAGTTGTTTTTCTGATGGCTCATATGTGGGCTCATATCACAGGCACAGTTCCCCCTGCCCTGCCTCCCTGTGCGGAGACCAGCTCACGGGCTCTGCTGCGGTCCTTCCACAGCTGCAGGCCACCTTGTAGGGGCGGGTCATCATCGGCTGACTTGTCCCCTGTGGTAGGCTTCATTCTCACAAACAATGTTTCCATGACCACCTTTGGAAATAAATCTCTGCATACTTTTGTGAGTGCATCCAGGAGACAGATTTCTAGCCATGGTACTGCTGAGTTAAAAAGTGTGAGCGTTTCCAATTTTGCTACATATTGCCAAATTGCTCTCTTAAAAGGCTGCACCGATTTACACTTCTACAATCAGGAGCTGCAAATGGAA
This sequence comes from Galeopterus variegatus, assembly GCF_000696425.1. NCBI lineage: Eukaryota > Metazoa > Chordata > Mammalia > Dermoptera > Cynocephalidae > Galeopterus > Galeopterus variegatus. The sequence goes on along the minus strand of NW_007727387.1, from coordinate 313,017 downwards.
CCAGTGAAACACCATAGTTGACCAAGCCTGTAGGAAAGAGTCTCAAAGGGTAGCAAAACGCACTGTTGAGAAGGGCACAGGGAAGAGGCCTCCCAGCTCCACCTGCAATATCCCTTCTGGTGAGCAGGGATTTGTAGAGCCCAGTTCCTCAGCCTCTACAGTGCCCCTCAGTTCATTTTCCAGCTCTGTTTTCTTCCTTGTCTCTCCATGAGGCTTTCCTTCTGCTTCCAAGACCAGGTCTTTGCTCAAAATGTTTCACCAAACTAAACCAAATCATGTCCCCTGGTGCCCTCCATCCCCTCTGCCATGGTAATGTTCAGGTGCCCACAGAGCCCATCCCCCACATGCCCTCCAGGCTCTACCTGCATGGATCACACCAGGACCCCTCAGGCCTCAGTCTGGACAAGGTCTGGCTGCC
>NW_007727387.1:308776-311659 GCF_000696425.1 Galeopterus variegatus | reverse complement strand
CCCCAGCCCCTGCATTTAATTCTTTACTTGGAAGATTTCCCACAAGCAGAAAGCAACTTTCAGGTGAGATCCACCCATTCCTCCCTAATAGAGAAGTCATCTCTTTGGTCCATTTTATCCAGACAAACAACAGCAACAACAAACAGAGGCAAAACACGATCGAATGTATTGCTTCAGCTTGCAAAGGCTCAAGCGCAGATTCGGCTCTCCTGTTCCGTCTGCGACCCTCAAAGGCTCAAGCGCAGATTCGGCTCTCCTGTTCCGTCTGCGACCCTGTCACCTGCCCCCATTCTGGGGAGCAGACTGCTCTTGAGGCTGTCACCAAGGGCAGAGCCCAGGCTGGAGACAGTGAGGATCACCAGCTTGAAAAAGACATGTGCTGATCCTTCTGGAGCCACAAGCACATGGAGTTGGCATGCTGAAGCCTGCTAATCCTGCTACTTGGTTTTAGAATTTGAAAGGGGAGTAAGGACAGGGGATCAAAATGTGCCTGTTAGGGTCTAGGAAATGAGAGCCAGCCTCTGCCATCTTCCCTTTCAGAAAGGGTTCTAGAACTTTGCCTGTGGTCATCTGTGATGCTGCCATCAGGCAGAACAGTGTGCAGAAGAAAAGGGCCTTCCTCATCTCACTAACTATAAGCTCCAAGGAAGACCCATCATTCTCAGCACCATTGAAGAAAGACACCATTTCCAGCAGTGCGAAGACACCTAACCGAAGGTGAGCTGTGCTTTCTAAACATTGGTTTTAAACTATATTAATCTGAAGGCAATGATAGAACTCTTGAAATGGTCTATGGTCTGGTGATTAACTAACTGTATTTCTTCAAGAGCTGATAAACTGCGTGTCTATCGTTATCCTGTCAATTTTAAACTAAATCAGATGCTGGAGAGGGCTCCTGGCTTGGGAAAGGCTATGGAGTCGGAGAAACCTGGACCTAAATTCTACCTTCACCATTTGCCTGGGGAACCCCCAGCAAGGCAGCAATGCTCTCTGAGCTGCCATTAGCTCATCCTCTGATGCACTGACCGCACCTGTCGCACAGGAGTACCGGGACAGCAAGCATGATCATGGGTCTGGAACAGGTTAGCGCAGGGGTGGCCCAGGGCTCCCTCCGTAGGGGGGTTCTGGCAGATGTTGATGTTGTTCAAGAGCAGGGGTGACTCTTTTCTATTCTGGGAGGAAGAAAAGATGCAGTGACAAGAGAGGGTCCTGCTTCTGGTCAAGACCTGCTTAGCTCTGCCAACACCCTTCTGGGGGATCTTAGAATAATTGTGCAATAGGATCATCTGCTTTGTCAACACAGAGGACGACAAGTGGGGGGCACTCCTCAGGGTTTGCTGGGCATCTGCACTGAGTGACAGAGTCCGGCCCTGGGGTAACGCGGGGTCAAGTTGAGAAGAAGAGAACTCTGAGAAAGCCCGTGAGGGCCGCCTGAAGGAGGTCAAGCATGGCTGCCCCCGCCCCCCCGAGGACATCGTGTCAACCACCACTCCCTCCCCGTCCCAGAGCAGGTGTCTAACCTCTGCTAGCTGGTTGGCTCCCAAAGATGGGAAAGCTATCTCCAAATCAGGACATTGTGGGGGCAGCTCGATGCGGTTCAAATCCTTCCTTATTTTGAGGGGTGATTTTTATCCATGCTACTTCATTTTTAATCAAATCTGTGTCCTTCACCCTCAAGACGTGCTTTGGGAACTTGAGCATCACTGCTACGTTGCCGTGGGCCTTCCATACCACAAGCTTCATAGTGTCGGTGCCCGCGGTCTGCCTTCCGGTTGTGCTTTGACACTGCCCCATGGGACCAGCCCACCTGACCAACACGACACCACCACTCGGCCATGGAGCCAGGTCTCCAGAGTGGGCAGCACTGAGGGGTGAGCCAGGGCACACCCCAAGAGCTCATGCTTTCCCAGAGGGCTGGCAGGGTAGCCTGGAGTTGGGCCTTCAGAGGTGGTGGGTTAGCACCAGACCACAGGGTCTCAGCCGAGGCACTGCACCCTCCCAGCCCAGGAAGGAGTCTGGGGGTCTCTGCCCACCCTTCCTTACACCTCTGGGACCAGTAGACTAGGTCTAGCCCAACCTGGCAGACATCTAAGGAGGGCCTGCGGGTTAAACTGGGCTCCTGAGCTAAAGAAGACACATCTCAAAATCCCACTGCCTCTCCAAATTCTCCCTCTTCTGCTGCCTTTGCAAAACTGTTCCAAGGACGTGGTTAGTGAATGACAGGGAGATTTCATTCCTAAGCTCCGAGGTGTCAGGAAAACACAAACCACAGTGAGAAGAAAAGTCCCTCATCTTGGCAAACTGGAAAGGTATGTCTGCTCATGGGTTTGGGTTGTTTCTCAGGACAGGGCTGCAATCGTCTTGCGCAGTCTTTGCCTGGGGGAGGTTCCCCGGACAGGGAACACATGTGTGGCGTGAGCTGAGCCATCCAGTGAGGAGCCCAGAGACTGTACTGGAAACACACCTCCTCCCTCCCTCCCTCCCCTTTCTGTCTCCTCAGAAGCAAATCCAGGTTGGCCTGAACTCTCATTTTCAGACCCAGGTCAAAAGAGATCTGCAAGGATATTCTTTCAAACTGGGGATTTCCCCCTGGATTAGCAGTGTGTTGACCCTTTCTGATATACCTTCCTGTGTCTCTTCATTTCCCTCATGGAGGAATCTTGCATTCAGTTCTAGGTCTGATAGTAGTAATATTTAATCATTTTCTAACCCATTGCAGATTGCAGAGACTTTTCACTATTGTCTAATTTTCACAGAGACGCGATGAAGTAGCCACTGTCTCCATTTACAGATGAGCAGATGGAGGCATGGGGCAGGGGAGTGGGTACAGGCCAGGGAGCGTGATGTTTATTGCTGGTGCCCCCCCCCCCCCCCCCCCCGGGG
>NW_007727387.1:294430-308728 GCF_000696425.1 Galeopterus variegatus | reverse complement strand
GCCATGATCCTGGAGATCAGACTCTTTCCTCTGAAGGGAAAGGAAAACAAAAGCAAACTAACGATAACAAAAACCTTAGTCCTGATTGCATTAAATGTCAGCTACCTGACAAACTAGTAATTGCTGTATATTTGGAAGCATTCAGTCAAAAAATGAGCATTGGTAAATGTGCAAAGGGAAGGACCAGCTTGGGACAGGCACAGCGTTAAGGAGTCATTTATTCATTTAACAGACACTGATTGGGTATGAACTACGTGCCAGGCATTGAACTTGGGACTCAGTGCAAAACAGGAGAGCAGAGGCCCCGGCCTCACTGGGGACTTTCTCGCAGGAGGGAGAGCCAGATTTGGGGAGAGAGTGTCCGGAGCACCAGTTTCAGGGGGCAGCGTGGTCAGGGTGTGGTGGGGGAGATTTGAGTGACCTGAAAGTGGCCTGCCAGGACCCTCCCCCACGAGTCTGCTAGGATCTTGGTTTGCCTTTGGACGGCTTTGTCTCTCAGGAGGTTGGAATCACCAAGAGCATCCCTGCAGCGTGTTCTCTGGCTTCCCAGGCCTGCAGGACACGCATGAACAAGGTGGTCTGGACAGGGACACCCGGCTTTCTGAAGCTGTCCCACAGAGGTGGGCGGCCAAGGGCCTGCATGGAAGCATGACGCCCTGCAGGTGTGACATCCAGGGTCATTCTTCAGGGAACACTGGCCCCGGGGAACTGCCTCTTTGGTCTGGGACAGCAGCCCCCTGATCCTGTGGGGACAGCAAAGGGACGATGACCAGGACCTGCGAGGCAGAGCCGGCATCTGCTCACAGAGCTCCCTCCAGGTTTTTAAAAACTTTCTCTTTAAAAAAACCCACCTTTTATTTATTTTTTTGTCCTTTTTGAGACCGGCCATACCACGCTCAGCCAGTGAGTGCTGTGAGCGCACCGGTCATCCCTATATAGGATCCAAACCCGTGGCGGGAGCATTGCTGCGCTCCCAGCGCCACACTCTCCTGAGTGCGCCACGGGCTCGGGCCCCATATCTATATTTTTTAAATGTATTTATAATCTTGTACATTTGCTTCTTTAAAATATCAATTGTTTTTGTGTATCTGTGCTGAATTATTTTTACATTAGTTTTATTCTAATTTAAATTATATATTTTTATGTATATTCTAATTAGAAATATACAAGGTAGTGGGATTTCAGGTAATTCTTAATTTTCTAGTTATCTTTATTTGCTAATTCATTTAAATCCATTTACTCTCTAAATCAATTGGTGTATTTTATTTTATTTTTGGATGAAAAACAAAATAGTGGTGGTGTTCATATATTTAAACTTTTATAGTTAACTCATATTTAATGATTTCTTTTATATTTTTAAAATTTATTTCATTTTGCTTTTATTGTACTTCACAAAAATGTTTTTGCTTAGATTATTTTTGGATTTAAAATATCTTATTTGTTTATTTGCTAGTTATTTTATTTATTTTCTAATTCATGCCTGTGGGGAGAAATTTAGAACATTTTTATTTTTTATTTCTCCATGTGAATTTTCTAATTTTTCTAAACTGTTATTTTATTATCCGCATAGTAATTTTAATACCTAACATGTTTTGCTGATTTTCTCAATTTCTAGAAATTTAATTTAAAGGAAAAGCAAAACTGAAAAAAAACCCATAAATACAGAAATAAATATATTAACTGCAGCCTTATTCACGATTGAATAATGTTGTGCCAAATTGGAAACAACAGGAAAAGCAAGGTCCACAAGACTCAGTATTGCACATTCATTCAAGAAGCAGATTTTAGAAACTACATATCAGCATTTAAGGCCATGCTGTCAAGTGAGAAAAAGTGATTTCAGAATTGCATGATTTTACGAACATTATAGTTACTCAGATTTAATAGCGTAAGAAGGGTACAAAGAGAAACAAAATTGCAAGAAATAATTACATTCATAAAAACAGATAAGAGACAGCCCTTTCAAAAACAAAGAGCAGAAAAACATCTGGACGAATTAGAAGGAAGTCGAATGATATTTCATGGGACTGAATGCTATGGAAGTAAAAATAATGTGTCCCTTAAAAAGGGCACATGTGGCTTTTTCCCTCTGTAGCAACGTCCACATCAGGCGGTTGCCATGGAGAGCCAGCTTTGTCCTGATATGCTAATGGACTCCCACAGCGCTGCTGGGTGCACCAGGAGAAAAAGCCCAACTGCAGGAATCACAGGGATCTGAGGCCCGGGTCCCCTCCACGTGGGGACAAGCCAGGCCTGACGGGAAATTTTGGTGTCTTGGAAACGCTTTCAGCCTTGTGTCCCTCACTTTGTAGGCTGGCGTGGAGACTATGCTAATTACCTGCAGTGGCAAGTGTCTTGTTGCCTGGTGACAAAGTTTCACAGCTGAGGAGGAGAAACTGGAATGAACGGGGTAAGTTTTTGCTCAGGCGGTGGCCCTGCATTTATCGATTTACTTTAATGTTGCCAAACAACAACTGTTTTAAATCCTGCTTTTTTTCCTCTCCTCCTTTGAGTAAGCAACTTTGGAAATGCCTGTTCTCTTGGTGTGCTTTATTTACAAACCCCAGACACCAGCTAATGCATTATTTAGCAGAGGAGGAAGGTTGCCTGGTGCTCCGGCCAGGAGGGCCAGCCAGCTGGGGACACAGCGGGTATTCTCGGGTGCCCGCAGCCGTGGCAAGCTTGAGAAGGCAAGCGCGTGAGTGAGGAGAGCTTCGGGGATCGTGCTCGATTCTCTTTCCAAAGTCTGCATCTCCTTGTGCATTTGTGCTGCCCCGCAGCAGATGTTTGCTCTTCTTGCCTTCGCCCAACCAGTTGCCCTCTAAGGAAACGGCAGTGTGAATGCTTGTTCGTTCGGGAGGATGGAGCCTGTTTAGGCAACTTCAGCTGGCCTCGCCTGATGGCCGCTCCCTGGCGTGGGGTTTGGAGAACAATCGTCTTTTGAGAAGTCTGGTGTAAATCCTTCTATAACATATACTGAAAGCTGGAACCCACCAACAAGTGGTTAAGTCCTGGGCTGAGCTGGGCTTTGCAAAGAGGGATTCTTCGTGGAATACACTAGAACACACCCCTCAAGTCCCTATTTCCTTGACAGGTACAGGGGGAAAAGGTAGGCCCTCTACTTAGTCTTTGTGACTTCGGACAACTTACTTGGCCTCTCTGAGCCTCAGTGACTGTATCTGTCTAGTGGAGATGAAAATCAACACATCAGACCATTGTAAGAATGCTCATAAATGTCTGCAAAACACCTGGCCTATAGTGGGTGGTCATTATGATGCATATACAGTCTGAAGACAGGAACCCAATTTCAACATGATAAAAGTTATGTAGTGTCATTGTTTTGCAAAATGTCTAGCACACAGTAGGCTCTCAGTACACTGAGATGTATTGAATATAGCTCCCACGTGATGAAATGGGGACTTGAAAAGATTAAGAAGTTTGTGCAGAGTCACATGTCTAGGGAGAGACACAGCTGTGGCTAGCCTCCAAGCTTGGGTGATTCACCTGCCTTCCAGGTTTGAGTGTCAGCCTCCAGGAGAGAAGGGAGGCAGTGAAACAGCCATTGTACAATCCTGCAACAGCACCAGAGGGCCATGCTTGTCTAGAGTCCAGTGTGTCAGTGCCTGGTGCTTGGTGGCCCAGCTTCCTCTTGGGGCTCCAAGGGTCTCCCACTGCTGTCCAGTGCTGAGGGTGACTTCATGCTCTTTCTCCCCTCCATCAGCTGGGTGATGGGAGGGTGAAAGCTCGATGACGTTGCCAGTTCCCCTGTACACACAGAACACAGAGGTGCAACTGAACCACGCCCCTCCTCCACATGGGCATGATGGGCTGCAAGATCTGTCACCAGCTTCCAGCTCCTTGCCAGGTTTCAGTGTCCAAGCTCTCCACCAGTCCAGATAGCAGGACTCATCTCAGTCCCTAGAGCTGGCTCTGACAACACACAAGTTGCCTTCTTTTCAGTGAGGGATGAGCCATAGGAATGGGGCTTGCCCTGGACATGATGAAAGTCCCCATGGGATCTAGCTCAGCTCATAGCAGGGTCTGCAGAACATGAGTCAGGAGCTTCCCTGTCAGCCCAGAGAGCCAAATTCATTGTCAGACATTGGAAAGTCAAAGATACATGGGAAAGCCAAAGGGCATCAAGTCCACAGACCAGGGAACCGGGCAGAGCTGGCTCCACTTGAGCAGGGTGTACCTTTGATGAGAGATAAGCTCTCGAGGCCTCAGTGTTTTGTCTGCAAACTGGGGTGGATGGATTAAATGAGACGATGCACAGAAAGCACTCAGACATAGAGTTAGCACTCGATAGAAAAGGTGGAGGCTACATAGAAAATGCTAGGGCCCACTGAAAGTTTCAGCCTGAGCTCCAGTTTCCTCTCTGCCTGACGCACGTGTATAATCCAGAAGAACGTCCCGTCAACTCTCCTTTCCCTGTGTGCCCTGAGTCTGTGGTCCCTGCTCCTCTGGGCCGCCAGCACCCTTTCAAACACACACTACTATCCTCTCCTGCCTGCAGCGGGCCTGTCTTCACCTACTCTCCCTCCTGACTTCTCTGTCCTCCCAACAGCCAGCACGATCCTTCTAGACATCCACGTGCTCACCCCAAGCATGCAGCCCGCCCCACGCAGCCCTGCTGGCTCTCTGTCCTCATCTCCCACCCCCATGCTTCAGCTGCCGCGGCACCTCCTTTTCCTTCAACACCCCAGTTCCTCCCCACTGCTAGCCCTTCTGCACATGGTCCATCCTCTTCCGAGGGTGCTCTTCCCCAAGTCTCCCCATGTGCATGTGGCTTCTGCTTAGCATTCGAGTAACTGCTTGAATGTCACCTTCTCAGAGCGGATACCTCAGTCTAAATGAGCACAACCCCCCCCCCCATATTCTCTTCCTGGCTTTGGCATTTTCTATCACATCATTGGCTTCTTTTATTTGCAGAGCATTTATGCCAACTGAAATGCTCCTTGGGTTTTGTTTGGTTTTGCTTGATTTGTTTTCTTCTAAAATGGGAGTTTCACAAGAAACACAAACGTGTCTGCCTAGGTCTCTGTATATCTCTCGACCTGACCTATAGTACTACTCAAATAAAAATTATTGAATGGATGAGTGAATGAATGAGTAGTTTGGCTGTAGCAACTCCAGGGACTAAAAGTGAATAAAGGTATAATCATATGTATAAGTAGCTATTATTATATTTCTTTTCTTTTATTAGTTGAAATACTACTATTAATAATTGTTAAGTGTTCGAAAGGTTGTAAAGACTGTGTTTGAGAATCAGCAAAGATAGTTCCCCAAGTCCTACATCTGGGACTGCTGGTCAGCGGGGAACGTCCCAGGGCTGCTGATCTGGGGGAGGTGGTGGACACAGTGCTGTTGGGTGAGTCTATACGCATTCTTCACCATCGTAGTCTCACAGGCACTAACAGGAGGAGCCAGATTACTATTCGCTGGGTGCCCACTGCACACTAGTCACTCAACACATATTCATCACTTTGCTTACTCTTTACAACAACCTGCAATTAACCGACCCATTTTGCAGATCAGTAAACTGAGCTCAAATACACTACATGAGTAAACCCAGGTCAGCAGCGAAGGGGGTGGGACCCGTTTCTGTTTGCCTCAAAACTCCCACTCTTTGTGCATCTGCCTTCTACTGAGCGCCTTTACACACCAGGAAAGGAACAGACAATGCTCTCACGCAGGCTCTGTTCAGAAGATGCTGAAAAGCTGCCCTGTCCTACACCAAGTCCCACCGCCTTCCTCGCCATCCTTCACACCGTTCCTAGCAATAGTCACGTCTACCTGCCCAAAGTCGTCAGGAAAGACATCTCTCTTCCTAAGCCTTCAGTAGTAATTTTGGATAAGCCTAATAAGGACTTACAGAGGAAAAAGAAATCTGAATTTAGGAAAGATTTCCACAGCAGAAGTTAGAATTAGAGGTTACAGCGTTTTTGAAAGACAGGTGCCTTACATGCAAGCAAAGAGACCAAAACGATCACTTCACACCTGTTAACCTGAAGCGCACATTTAAAAAGTAGTTGCCAGTCTTTCCATTGCCTTCGCCTCTGGATGCAGGATCCAGGGAGAAAGTTCTGCTTCTGTTGGAACCAGTGTCTCCCCCACATTGCACTATATTGCGGGTCACCCGCACATAAAAGCGCATGTGTTTTTATAGCACAGTCATCTGCAGTTGAACTCGGGTTTTCAGGGTAGTGGAGGGCTCGCTGGCTCTGAGAGGACATCTCTGGAGGGAAACAAGAATGGCTGGCCAAGGCTGCTGGCCCCTGACGCCCTCTGCATGGAGGAGCCACTTCCTGTACGCCACTCTGTGACAGCATAGCTCAGAACATAGAGTCAGGCATGGCTGGGCTCCCAGACAATGCGGGATGGCACGGGGCTGCCTCAGACAACCCAACCCTTCTGCAGTTGGTGGGGACACCTCTGGGATCTCCTTCCTGTGCAACTGCCCCAGGCAGATCAGGGTTCTGATTAACAAACATCTCCACCGCCACCCATCAGCGAGGCTCCCGTGTACTAAGCACCTCTCATGGCCCAAGCTCTTACCCTTTGGGATCCTGCCACTGCCCTGTCCCATCTCAGGAAACTGAGACTCAGAGAAGGACAGTAACTCCCTTAAATTTACATGTTAGGAGGAAGTGGGAAGCCAGGTTTGAGTGCAGGCTTGTCCACCTGCAGACCCCAGGCCCTGGACATATGTTGTCCCTTCTTGTCACTGTCCAGAGAATGTTTCCTCTTTTGACCCAAGGATGCTTAATATTTTAGAATCTCTATCTTACACACACACACACACATCCCTACCTATTTTTAACAGGAAGGCATGAATGACCACAGAATTCAATCTGAAAGAAGTGGAATTTCGTGTGTGTGTGTGTGAACATGTGTGTAAACGCATGTATGTAATTTTCTTTCCTGATTAGAAGTAAATTTCATATCTATTGTAGAGAATTTGGAAAATTATGTACACATGTAAGAAAGAAAGAGAAAATAACCCAACACCATAATATCTGAGAGCACAGTTGCTGATACTGGGACGTTCTTTCCTTTTGCCTTTTTCTGCAGGCGTGAGTGTGTGCACGCTCACGAAGCATGGGGCTCATATGGACATAAAACACTTTTCATAACGTTATGTCTTAAACATTTTGGCTTTCAGCATTTTTGGAAAATAATTGTTTTGTTTTAGTTTCTGTTCAGGATTTATTTTATTCTATAACTACACAGTAATTATTTAACAATTATCTATTGTTAGATATTTGGGTTGTTTCCTTTTTTAAAAAAAACTATTTTATATGTCACTGCCATAAACATAGTTTTTAGTCATGCACCACATAATGAGGTTTTAGTCCACAGTGGACTGCATATAGGACAGTGGTCCCATAAGGTTATAATGGAGCTGTTTCCTAAACATAGGAAAGTTTCTTTCGTATGTTTAGGTATGTTTAGATACACAATACTTACCATTGTGTTACCACTGCCTACAGTGCTCAGTACAGTGACATCTGTACCATACGACTTGGGTGTGCAGCAGGCCACACCAACTAGGTTTGTGTAAGTGCACAATGTGATATTCACACAATGATTAACTCACCTAATAACATATCCCTGATGCATGAGCGTACACTGAAGGTTTTGTTCTTATTTCCTAAAGAGAGTCTTAGGAATGGCGGCGTCTGTGCACTCTCCATGGGCTGGGTCCTCATCTCCCCAGGGATCAGCCTGTCTCCTTGCTTGATCCCATCCCTCTGCCACTGAAAGTGTGCCCTCCTCTCCTTGGCCTAATCCAATTAAAACAGCCTCAATTGTGATGCTGCTGACCCCTTCCCAGCCGCTGCACACGTGCTCTCACAGCCAGACTTTTCACCATGCAGTTCTGTGCATGTATTTGGAAAGCATTCCTGTCCCCAAGGGTGCCCCACCCAGGACTGGATATACACTCAGTGACCAAAAAATGTCTGGTGTGCAAGTGACAACCTCAGTTTCCTCCAGGGACCTCTCCCTTAAAAAATATTCTTCAGGACCGAACCCGTGGCTCACTTGGGAGAGTGCGGCGCTGGGAGTGCCGAGGCCACGGGTTCGGGTCCTGTATGGGGATGGCCGGTGTGCTCACTGGCTGAGCGTGGTGCAGGCGACACCAAGCCAAGGGTTCTGATCCCCTTACCGGTCACACACACAAAAAAAAATATTCTTCATGTTCTAGAAATCCATTAAAAGTAGATGGAAAAACAGTGGGTCAAGTCGATTACGCAGCAGCTGACTATAAGCTGTGAAATCTGGGACAACGCAGAGACCCTTTCTGCATGGAAACTGGGACTGGCCTTGTTAAGCACCTACAATTCACTCATTCAGCCTACATCAACTGAGGGCCTACTATGTGCCAGGCATCGGGATGTCTCAGTGGATAAGACAGCCCTGAGCTTGTGGAGTTTACAGTCTGGTGGGGCAGGAGAGTGGAGGACAGACAGTAAAAGCAAGCATAACAAATAAGTCCATTATGAAATGTATTTAGGTGCCAAGCGCTCTGGAAGGGAAGTACGGCAAGTGAGGAGCATTAGTGTGGGTGGGGACAGGAGGGGGCAGTTTGTATTATTAATTGGGGATCAGGGAAACTGAATTGAGAAGGTGAGATCTACCTAAAACCTTGAAGAAAGTGAACAGGTCAGTCAGGCAAATATCTGAGAGAAGAACCTTCCAGAAGAATAAAGCGGATGGAGCAAAGGCTGTAAGGCGAAAGAGCCAGGCCAGTGGCTGCTGTGGAGTGAGCATGGGGGAGCGTGGGGGAGCCCCTCAGAGGCCACCAGAAGGACTCTGGCCTTGTCTGGGTGGAGGGAGTTGCAGGTGGGGCTGCCGTGACCATAGGAAGTCTCTGGCTTCTCTGTTGAGAACAGGCCACATGGGGGCAAAGGGCAAAGGACAAGTGAGGAGGCGACAGCCACCATGTTGGTGAGAATTGGCAGCGACCCAGGCTGGGGTGGCACTGGGCAGGTGGTGGGAAATGGGGGTCTCTGGGTGTCGCTTGAGTGCAGAGTCAGCAGGATTTCCTGAGGGACTGAACAGGGAGCGTAAGAGGAACAGGGGGTCAAGTGTAATGCCACAGCTTGGGACCTGGCGCTCACAGGGGACCCCTGCTGTTTGTCCAGCCAAGAAGGCTGAGGTGGAGCAGGCAGCAGGATCTCGGTATGGACAGGTGGGGTCTAAGGTGTCTGTCTGTGTCCATCCAGGCAGAAGTGTTAAGTAGGCAACAGGGTGCACAAGTTCAGAATTGGCACAGAGGTCCAGGCAAGAAACAGCATAGATGGTATTTAAATCAGTGGGACCAGGTGAGGTCACCGAGGCAGCGAGTATAAACCAGCAACACGAGTGTAGACATGGAAGGAGAGAATGGCTTGTCCACGGCCCCACGGAGCCCCAGCAGAGACAGCTTCCAACCCAGCCTGGTCAACTCCCTCCCATGTCTGGGCTATTTCCACCGCTCCCTGGTGACCACACTCAGTGAGCTGCACCTATGGTGTCCAGGACACAGCAGCTTCATGGTGGACCCCAGGTGCTACTGGGACCAGCCTCAGGGCTGGGTTTCCTCCTGCCTCAGGCAGAAGTTAGAGAAGAGAGGGCACGGCCTGTCTGGGATCGCCTTGGGGAAAGTGGATGGACTGGCTTTCTCTCCTCGTTCTGAGATGCCCTGGAGATTTTCCTCCCAACAGCGAGAGTAGCATTTGAAAATAAGCCAGATCATGGCAGCCCTCTGTCTGTGAATCTACCTGTTTATTATTTTCCTTTCTCCCTTCCTCTCGCCCTTCCCGAGTTGTCCCCATCCCCCTCTCGTCCATTGGACGTCTTCCTCCATTAAAATGCCCCCCACTCCGTTGCCCCACGTCCCCACTTCCTTTGGTCTTTGCTCAGATGTCTTCTCAAAGAGGCCCTCCCTGCCTGCCCTTTCCAAAAGGGCACATCTCCCCGTGCTCTCTCTTACCCTGACTCTTTCTCCTCCTAGCACTCATCAGCACCTGGTATTACACCTTTCTTGTTTGTTTTTCTTTGTTTTCTCTTCTAGATCATGAGCAGGACCTTCATTTCATTGGCTGCACAAAACAGTGCCTCGTTTGCAGTAGGTACAAACAAATACTGTTGATGAATAGACGAATTCCAAAGCGCCAGGGAGGCTTCCACCATTTCCTTGTAGTCGACCCTCGGCACTCTCCTTCAGGTCGTCTCACACTGTCACAGGAGGCTGCACTGACAGCAAAGCCTTCTGTGGAGCTGGAGGCTGTCCTCCAGCTGGTGTGGGCACCATGCCAGTGTCTGCCATGTCTGCCCATCAACGGGCTCTCCCCAAGCCCAGGTGCCATCACAGGCAGAATGCACACACCACAGGGCACGTGAGAACCCCCATCCCTGACATGACGTGGGAGCTATGTGTCCCCTTGTCCTCCAGGATAAAGTAACCTAAAACTTGTACCCAGGGAAGTATGAATGTCACAGGGCATAAGGAGCCAGGCTGCAAAGTCTGAATGGGGTTCCCACACAGTTGGGACCCTGGAGTCCTGGCTACACTGCCGGTCAGTTACACTCACCAGTCCATGCCTCCACTCCCTCTCCCCCACTCTGCACACACACGCGCGCACACGCACACACACACGGTCATAGCCAAGGCCTGCAGGGCCCTCACACTTGCCCTCACCTGACCGCTGGGAAGCAGCCACTGTCATTATCCTACTCACAGCAGTGGAAGCGAGGCTAGCGAGACTGTCCAGGGTCACTCAGGTGGTAAACGGGGAGCTGGGGAACAGCCCGCCTGGGTCCAAAGCCCTTGTGCTCTCACCCCACCAGCGGCTTCCCTGAGCCCCCATTTCTTTATCTGCAGCGGGGGAGGGGCTATGAGGAGAAGACGGCAGCAGTGCTGAAACACGTTGGCTGAAATGGAATCAACGCTCGCCTCTTGGGGTTTAAGGGTGTCAGGCCTGCCTCAGGTTCTTCAGCTTTTGCTTGTGTTGAGGTTGGTTTGTGTGTCTTGAACTTGTGGTTGATGAACAAGGCATTTCTAGTCCATTAAACTAATAATCTTAATATTTTATTTTAATTGTAAGCCACCTATTCCCTTTTGTTCCTTTAACAAATCCAATTAAAACAGAGCACATTCAGAATTACAAAATAGATGCTATTAAACCAATAAGAAATCATAATCTTTTGTTACTGGGCCACGTGACCCCCTGGGAACTTTTGTTCCAAATAAAAGTTGAATTCTATTTATCCACCAGGGGGAAGGGGTCACTTTGACAGACAACGGCTTCCCAGGCAGCACATGTGCAGGGCCATGCTGCTGCGATGGCTACAGACGTGAACGACGTTAGGGGCAGACAAAGCTGTAAATGTCTAATATCCCAGTAAGATTCTTAGAGCAGCGCTGATCAAATTAACCAGATAACTGCCAAGTGAAGTAAGCCCAATCATTTCCACATGGACACTCTGTCCGATGCTTTACAGGCGTGGGGGCGGGAGCTCTGCGTGGTGGGAAGAACGTTCCCCCAGAAGTTCTGCAATAAGGCACTGTGTGAACCTAGACAAACTCCTCCTCCTCCCCCACCACCCAGCATCCTCACCCGTGCAAGGGGAGGAATACACCTACCTCCAAGGACAGTTAGGACACAATGAAATGGCAAAGGAGAGCTCCCTTTGTGAGGAAAAAGGCAGATGTGCCCTGGAGGGTCTGGGTCGGGGAGGGTGTCAAGTGGACACGTGCAGACAGCCTGCTGTTGGGAATGGCCGAGGGGCATTTGACAAGGGGTTAGATTTTAAAGTGAACACACATGGTAAAAACCAACTTCTGGCGGCCTGTAGAGCCTCTCGGGGTCACACAGTGTCCTGCAGCCACCCAGGGCAGCCGGGGCGGCTACATCCCTGGTGAGTACCAGGGAGTGTGGCTGGCTGATGTTTCCAGGCCACGCTGGCTCAAAAACCTGTGTCTTACACTCTCGATTCGCAATGTGGGGAGCAGCTCACACTGTGCTGGGCCTGTGGAGACTGGAGGGGCCGAGGAACTACAAATTCCTGTCTCCTTCACCAGCTGCTTGGGGCGAGTGCCTATTAAGTGAGCCGGCTGGGGCATTATGTGTGCCCCTTAAAGTGTTTTCCTCTCTCTGCCTCTCATTGTCAATTGCCAAGCTCTACGGTTAAATGACTCCATTAATGTTATTAAAATATCATTTAAATTTATAGTACTCATATATATTTAGAAACATATGTATATGTGCATATATATATATATATATATAAATGAACATTCTACATATCGGCCCCTGGGCTGTGGAGTGGGCAGGCAGTGGGCCAAGTTGCAGTGGTTTCTTTGGGGACGCCTATTTGCACGTAGTCCCTCCAGAAAGTCAGGGGGACGTCTGCACTACTGACCCCTGCAGGGAATTTGGCTGAAGCCTGCCCCTCCGTCTCCTCACTTTCCATCCTGGTGGGGAGCTGCTTCAGCTGGAGTGCACCCCTGTCCCTTTAAGCAGCCTCCTTGTGAGTGCTGCTAAAGTTCCCAGGCCAACCCCTGCCGAATTAGTCTGGAGACTCTGTGACACTCCTTGGTTCCAAAGTCAGAGAACCCATCAGTGACCAAACAGCAGCACAACTTTTTGGAGACCTGGTGGGCTGGCAGCCTTAATTTTCTGGTTGCAGAGGTGGAAGTGGCTTTCAGCCTGGGAGTGCTAGGATTCCAGAATGGCTCCCCTCCTTGAAGACAGTTGGGGACAGCAATGTACCCCCAGGATGAGACGCTCGCTTCTGCTGGAGCACAGGCAGCAGAGGGAGGGGAAGAGACAGGTGGCATCATGCAGTGGAAAGATCATACAGAAGCTCACGAAGCAGATGCATCTCGGTTTGACTATGGCTAAGCTCTTTGTTGTCTGTGTGACCTTGGGGAAGTTGCTTGACCTCTCTGAGTCTCAATCCTCTTTTTTAAGAAATAGGGTTGACACTGTGCATAGTTGCTGCAGAGATTAGAGATAGTTGAAGGCCCAGCAACATGCTCGCAGCAATCGCTTTTGTACACATGAGTGAATGATGGGGAGGGGCTCTTGACATTTGCTAGCATTTCCAAAATTGATGTCAGAAGACCCCCCAAACTGTGGGATCCCTGTTAAGACTCCAACCCCTGCTGTCTGCCTCTCTCTCCTGCCCCCTGTCTCTCCATCAGCTTTGCCAAGAGTTTGGTGGAACTACTGTTGTGAGCTCCACAGTAATCTTTGTGGCTCTGGTCTGTCCCCTTTCTAGCGGTCTGTCCCCTTTCTAGCAGTCTGTCCTTCTGTCTGTAGAAAAGGAGGGCCCCATGTAACATAGTTGGGGGCAGTTAGTGGAAAAACTAAAAACACTTTATGCTTATTCCCCCAATGAGTCTGTACTCCTACTACCAGGTAACACTGTAGAGCAAGTAGCCCAGCACACAATTCCAGAATGGACAGAATGGACACTGGACAAGTGGTAATTCTTTCTCCCAGCATGTACTATGACTGAGTCAAAAATTAGTGCTGATTCTAGAGATCCGGCCAGAGGTTCCAGTCGCACCACTAGACATACGGGACCCACAGTGACCACCCATGTCTCCACTTCTCATGTGACTTCACATATGAAGACTCAGCACCACCTCTCTTTAGAGTCAGCTGATCTGCTCTGGGAAGGGGCAGAGGGCACAGGGACTGATTTGAAGCCATGAGGGAAGTCACGGTGAGGTGAGCTGGCCTGTTACACACCCAGTATATGTGAGGGTTGGTGGAGAGAACAAATGCAGTTATTTTGAGTGAGTCGTTGAGGGAAGTTGGCATCATTTCCTCTTAAGAGATGGCCCACAAGGAAAAGACACCTTCTCACCCACATGGCATGAAGCTTCCTATGAAGTTAGTCCCAAATACTGGCTGTGAAATGGCAGTGGCTTTTGGCGTTTCGGTTCTACTCTGTGTCTATCCTGTGTCTCAACATATCAGTCAAAGAGTGAAATTATTATTGTGAGATCCTGTTAGCAAGATATTAAGAAATATCAGATATATAAAAACAAAGTTAGTCTTTCTTAAAAATGTAGTTTAAGGGCCGGCCCGGTGGCGCACTGGGTGGTGCGCCGCTTGGGAAGCACGGCAGCGCTCCCGCCCGAGGGTTCGGATCCCATATACAGACCGGTTCCCGCTCACTGGCTGAGCGAGGCGCGGGAGCAACGCCGAGGGTTGCAATCCCATTGCCGGTCCCCGGTCCGGTACGGGGGCAACACTGAGGGTTGCGATCCGTTGCCGGACACGGAAAAAGACAAAA
>NW_007727387.1:259396-293488 GCF_000696425.1 Galeopterus variegatus | reverse complement strand
CCCGGTGCAGAGCAGATGCTGTGGACTTCACAGTACCTACTGTGACCATACCTTGCCCAAAGGCCATGATCCTGGAGATCAGACTCTTTCCTCTGAAGGGAAAGGAAAACAAAAGCAAACTAATGATAACAAAAACCTTAGTCCTGATTGCATTAAATGTCAGCTACCTGACAAACTAGTAATTGGTGTATATTTGGAAGCATTCAGTCAAAAAATGAGCATTGGTAAATTTACCAAATTGTTATTGCCTAACCATGCCGTAACATGATGCTGTAAATGTATTAAAAGTCTGGAAGTTTATACAATACACAGTTACATCCACATGCTGAAATTATGAGTTGTTTTAATTTTTGTAAGACTTTACATATCTATATCTATATCTATCTATCTATCTATCTATCTATCTATCTATCTATCTATATATATATATATATATATATATTTTTTTTTTTTTGTCCTTTTTGAGACCGGCCGCACCGCGCTCAGCCAGTGAGTGCTGTGAGCGCACCGGTCATCCCTATATAGGATCCAAACCCGTGGCCGGAGCATTGCTGCGCTCCCAGCGCCACACTCTCCTGAGTGCGCCACGGGCTCGGGCCCCATATCTATATTTTTTAAATGTATTTATAATCTTGTACATTTGCTTCTTTAAAATATCAATTGTTTTTGTGTATCTGTGCTGAATTATTTTTACATTAGTTTTATTCTAATTTAAATTATATATTTTTATGTATATTCTAATTAGAAATATACAAGGTAGTGGGATTTCAGGTAATTCTTAATTTTCTAGTTATCTTTATTTGCTAATTCATTTAAATCCATTTACTCTCTAAATCAATTGGTGTATTTTATTTTATTTTTGGATGAAAAACAAAATAGTGGTGGTGTTCATATATTTAAACTTTTATAGTTAACTCATATTTAATGATTTCTTTTATATTTTTAAAATTTATTTCATTTTGCTTTTATTGTACTTCACAAAAATGTTTTTGCTTAGATTATTTTTGGATTTAAAATATCTTATTTGTTTATTTGCTAGTTATTTTATTTATTTTCTAATTCATGCCTGTGGGGAGAAATTTAGAACATTTTTATTTTTTATTTCTCCATGTGAATTTTCTAATTTTTCTAAACTGTTATTTTATTATCCGCATAGTAATTTTAATACCTAACATGTTTTGCTGATTTTCTCAATTTCTAGAAATTTAATTTAAAGGAAAAGCAAAACTGAAAAAAAACCCATAAATACAGAAATAAATATATTAACTGCAGCCTTATTCACGATTGAATAATGTTGTGCCAAATTGGAAACAACAGGAAAAGCAAGGTCCACAAGACTCAGTATTGCACATTCATTCAAGAAGCAGATTTTAGAAACTACATATCAGCATTTAAGGCCATGCTGTCAAGTGAGAAAAAGTGATTTCAGAATTGCATGATTTTACGAACATTATAGTTACTCAGATTTAATAGCGTAAGAAGGGTACAAAGAGAAACAAAATTGCAAGAAATAATTACATTCATAAAAACAGATAAGAGACAGCCCTTTCAAAAACAAAGAGCAGAAAAACATCTGGACGAATTAGAAGGAAGTCGAATGATATTTCATGGGACTGAATGCTATGGAAGTAAAAATAATGTGTCCCTTAAAAAGGGCACATGTGGCTTTTTCCCTCTGTAGCAACGTCCACATCAGGCGGTTGCCATGGAGAGCCAGCTTTGTCCTGATATGCTAATGGACTCCCACAGCGCTGCTGGGTGCACCAGGAGAAAAAGCCCAACTGCAGGAATCACAGGGATCTGAGGCCCGGGTCCCCTCCACGTGGGGACAAGCCAGGCCTGACGGGAAATTTTGGTGTCTTGGAAACGCTTTCAGCCTTGTGTCCCTCACTTTGTAGGCTGGCGTGGAGACTATGCTAATTACCTGCAGTGGCAAGTGTCTTGTTGCCTGGTGACAAAGTTTCACAGCTGAGGAGGAGAAACTGGAATGAACGGGGTAAGTTTTTGCTCAGGCGGTGGCCCTGCATTTATCGATTTACTTTAATGTTGCCAAACAACAACTGTTTTAAATCCTGCTTTTTTTCCTCTCCTCCTTTGAGTAAGCAACTTTGGAAATGCCTGTTCTCTTGGTGTGCTTTATTTACAAACCCCAGACACCAGCTAATGCATTATTTAGCAGAGGAGGAAGGTTGCCTGGTGCTCCGGCCAGGAGGGCCAGCCAGCTGGGGACACAGCGGGTATTCTCGGGTGCCCGCAGCCGTGGCAAGCTTGAGAAGGCAAGCGCGTGAGTGAGGAGAGCTTCGGGGATCGTGCTCGATTCTCTTTCCAAAGTCTGCATCTCCTTGTGCATTTGTGCTGCCCCGCAGCAGATGTTTGCTCTTCTTGCCTTCGCCCAACCAGTTGCCCTCTAAGGAAACGGCAGTGTGAATGCTTGTTCGTTCGGGAGGATGGAGCCTGTTTAGGCAACTTCAGCTGGCCTCGCCTGATGGCCGCTCCCTGGCGTGGGGTTTGGAGAACAATCGTCTTTTGAGAAGTCTGGTGTAAATCCTTCTATAACATATACTGAAAGCTGGAACCCACCAACAAGTGGTTAAGTCCTGGGCTGAGCTGGGCTTTGCAAAGAGGGATTCTTCGTGGAATACACTAGAACACACCCCTCAAGTCCCTATTTCCTTGACAGGTACAGGGGGAAAAGGTAGGCCCTCTACTTAGTCTTTGTGACTTCGGACAACTTACTTGGCCTCTCTGAGCCTCAGTGACTGTATCTGTCTAGTGGAGATGAAAATCAACACATCAGACCATTGTAAGAATGCTCATAAATGTCTGCAAAACACCTGGCCTATAGTGGGTGGTCATTATGATGCATATACAGTCTGAAGACAGGAACCCAATTTCAACATGATAAAAGTTATGTAGTGTCATTGTTTTGCAAAATGTCTAGCACACAGTAGGCTCTCAGTACACTGAGATGTATTGAATATAGCTCCCACGTGATGAAATGGGGACTTGAAAAGATTAAGAAGTTTGTGCAGAGTCACATGTCTAGGGAGAGACACAGCTGTGGCTAGCCTCCAAGCTTGGGTGATTCACCTGCCTTCCAGGTTTGAGTGTCAGCCTCCAGGAGAGAAGGGAGGCAGTGAAACAGCCATTGTACAATCCTGCAACAGCACCAGAGGGCCATGCTTGTCTAGAGTCCAGTGTGTCAGTGCCTGGTGCTTGGTGGCCCAGCTTCCTCTTGGGGCTCCAAGGGTCTCCCACTGCTGTCCAGTGCTGAGGGTGACTTCATGCTCTTTCTCCCCTCCATCAGCTGGGTGATGGGAGGGTGAAAGCTCGATGACGTTGCCAGTTCCCCTGTACACACAGAACACAGAGGTGCAACTGAACCACGCCCCTCCTCCACATGGGCATGATGGGCTGCAAGATCTGTCACCAGCTTCCAGCTCCTTGCCAGGTTTCAGTGTCCAAGCTCTCCACCAGTCCAGATAGCAGGACTCATCTCAGTCCCTAGAGCTGGCTCTGACAACACACAAGTTGCCTTCTTTTCAGTGAGGGATGAGCCATAGGAATGGGGCTTGCCCTGGACATGATGAAAGTCCCCATGGGATCTAGCTCAGCTCATAGCAGGGTCTGCAGAACATGAGTCAGGAGCTTCCCTGTCAGCCCAGAGAGCCAAATTCATTGTCAGACATTGGAAAGTCAAAGATACATGGGAAAGCCAAAGGGCATCAAGTCCACAGACCAGGGAACCGGGCAGAGCTGGCTCCACTTGAGCAGGGTGTACCTTTGATGAGAGATAAGCTCTCGAGGCCTCAGTGTTTTGTCTGCAAACTGGGGTGGATGGATTAAATGAGACGATGCACAGAAAGCACTCAGACATAGAGTTAGCACTCGATAGAAAAGGTGGAGGCTACATAGAAAATGCTAGGGCCCACTGAAAGTTTCAGCCTGAGCTCCAGTTTCCTCTCTGCCTGACGCACGTGTATAATCCAGAAGAACGTCCCGTCAACTCTCCTTTCCCTGTGTGCCCTGAGTCTGTGGTCCCTGCTCCTCTGGGCCGCCAGCACCCTTTCAAACACACACTACTATCCTCTCCTGCCTGCAGCGGGCCTGTCTTCACCTACTCTCCCTCCTGACTTCTCTGTCCTCCCAACAGCCAGCACGATCCTTCTAGACATCCACGTGCTCACCCCAAGCATGCAGCCCGCCCCACGCAGCCCTGCTGGCTCTCTGTCCTCATCTCCCACCCCCATGCTTCAGCTGCCGCGGCACCTCCTTTTCCTTCAACACCCCAGTTCCTCCCCACTGCTAGCCCTTCTGCACATGGTCCATCCTCTTCCGAGGGTGCTCTTCCCCAAGTCTCCCCATGTGCATGTGGCTTCTGCTTAGCATTCGAGTAACTGCTTGAATGTCACCTTCTCAGAGCGGATACCTCAGTCTAAATGAGCACAACCCCCCCCCCCCCATTCTCTTCCTGGCTTTGGCATTTTCTATCACATCATTGGCTTCTTTTATTTGCAGAGCATTTATGCCAACTGAAATGCTCCTTGGGTTTTGTTTGGTTTTGCTTGATTTGTTTTCTTCTAAAATGGGAGTTTCACAAGAAACACAAACGTGTCTGCCTAGGTCTCTGTATATCTCTCGACCTGACCTATAGTACTACTCAAATAAAAATTATTGAATGGATGAGTGAATGAATGAGTAGTTTGGCTGTAGCAACTCCAGGGACTAAAAGTGAATAAAGGTATAATCATATGTATAAGTAGCTATTATTATATTTCTTTTCTTTTATTAGTTGAAATACTACTATTAATAATTGTTAAGTGTTCGAAAGGTTGTAAAGACTGTGTTTGAGAATCAGCAAAGATAGTTCCCCAAGTCCTACATCTGGGACTGCTGGTCAGCGGGGAACGTCCCAGGGCTGCTGATCTGGGGGAGGTGGTGGACACAGTGCTGTTGGGTGAGTCTATACGCATTCTTCACCATCGTAGTCTCACAGGCACTAACAGGAGGAGCCAGATTACTATTCGCTGGGTGCCCACTGCACACTAGTCACTCAACACATATTCATCACTTTGCTTACTCTTTACAACAACCTGCAATTAACCGACCCATTTTGCAGATCAGTAAACTGAGCTCAAATACACTACATGAGTAAACCCAGGTCAGCAGCGAAGGGGGTGGGACCCGTTTCTGTTTGCCTCAAAACTCCCACTCTTTGTGCATCTGCCTTCTACTGAGCGCCTTTACACACCAGGAAAGGAACAGACAATGCTCTCACGCAGGCTCTGTTCAGAAGATGCTGAAAAGCTGCCCTGTCCTACACCAAGTCCCACCGCCTTCCTCGCCATCCTTCACACCGTTCCTAGCAATAGTCACGTCTACCTGCCCAAAGTCGTCAGGAAAGACATCTCTCTTCCTAAGCCTTCAGTAGTAATTTTGGATAAGCCTAATAAGGACTTACAGAGGAAAAAGAAATCTGAATTTAGGAAAGATTTCCACAGCAGAAGTTAGAATTAGAGGTTACAGCGTTTTTGAAAGACAGGTGCCTTACATGCAAGCAAAGAGACCAAAACGATCACTTCACACCTGTTAACCTGAAGCGCACATTTAAAAAGTAGTTGCCAGTCTTTCCATTGCCTTCGCCTCTGGATGCAGGATCCAGGGAGAAAGTTCTGCTTCTGTTGGAACCAGTGTCTCCCCCACATTGCACTATATTGCGGGTCACCCGCACATAAAAGCGCATGTGTTTTTATAGCACAGTCATCTGCAGTTGAACTCGGGTTTTCAGGGTAGTGGAGGGCTCGCTGGCTCTGAGAGGACATCTCTGGAGGGAAACAAGAATGGCTGGCCAAGGCTGCTGGCCCCTGACGCCCTCTGCATGGAGGAGCCACTTCCTGTACGCCACTCTGTGACAGCATAGCTCAGAACATAGAGTCAGGCATGGCTGGGCTCCCAGACAATGCGGGATGGCACGGGGCTGCCTCAGACAACCCAACCCTTCTGCAGTTGGTGGGGACACCTCTGGGATCTCCTTCCTGTGCAACTGCCCCAGGCAGATCAGGGTTCTGATTAACAAACATCTCCACCGCCACCCATCAGCGAGGCTCCCGTGTACTAAGCACCTCTCATGGCCCAAGCTCTTACCCTTTGGGATCCTGCCACTGCCCTGTCCCATCTCAGGAAACTGAGACTCAGAGAAGGACAGTAACTCCCTTAAATTTACATGTTAGGAGGAAGTGGGAAGCCAGGTTTGAGTGCAGGCTTGTCCACCTGCAGACCCCAGGCCCTGGACATATGTTGTCCCTTCTTGTCACTGTCCAGAGAATGTTTCCTCTTTTGACCCAAGGATGCTTAATATTTTAGAATCTCTATCTTACACACACACACACACATCCCTACCTATTTTTAACAGGAAGGCATGAATGACCACAGAATTCAATCTGAAAGAAGTGGAATTTCGTGTGTGTGTGTGTGAACATGTGTGTAAACGCATGTATGTAATTTTCTTTCCTGATTAGAAGTAAATTTCATATCTATTGTAGAGAATTTGGAAAATTATGTACACATGTAAGAAAGAAAGAGAAAATAACCCAACACCATAATATCTGAGAGCACAGTTGCTGATACTGGGACGTTCTTTCCTTTTGCCTTTTTCTGCAGGCGTGAGTGTGTGCACGCTCACGAAGCATGGGGCTCATATGGACATAAAACACTTTTCATAACGTTATGTCTTAAACATTTTGGCTTTCAGCATTTTTGGAAAATAATTGTTTTGTTTTAGTTTCTGTTCAGGATTTATTTTATTCTATAACTACACAGTAATTATTTAACAATTATCTATTGTTAGATATTTGGGTTGTTTCCTTTTTTAAAAAAAACTATTTTATATGTCACTGCCATAAACATAGTTTTTAGTCATGCACCACATAATGAGGTTTTAGTCCACAGTGGACTGCATATAGGACAGTGGTCCCATAAGGTTATAATGGAGCTGTTTCCTAAACATAGGAAAGTTTCTTTCGTATGTTTAGGTATGTTTAGATACACAATACTTACCATTGTGTTACCACTGCCTACAGTGCTCAGTACAGTGACATCTGTACCATACGACTTGGGTGTGCAGCAGGCCACACCAACTAGGTTTGTGTAAGTGCACAATGTGATATTCACACAATGATTAACTCACCTAATAACATATCCCTGATGCATGAGCGTACACTGAAGGTTTTGTTCTTATTTCCTAAAGAGAGTCTTAGGAATGGCGGCGTCTGTGCACTCTCCATGGGCTGGGTCCTCATCTCCCCAGGGATCAGCCTGTCTCCTTGCTTGATCCCATCCCTCTGCCACTGAAAGTGTGCCCTCCTCTCCTTGGCCTAATCCAATTAAAACAGCCTCAATTGTGATGCTGCTGACCCCTTCCCAGCCGCTGCACACGTGCTCTCACAGCCAGACTTTTCACCATGCAGTTCTGTGCATGTATTTGGAAAGCATTCCTGTCCCCAAGGGTGCCCCACCCAGGACTGGATATACACTCAGTGACCAAAAAATGTCTGGTGTGCAAGTGACAACCTCAGTTTCCTCCAGGGACCTCTCCCTTAAAAAATATTCTTCAGGACCGAACCCGTGGCTCACTTGGGAGAGTGCGGCGCTGGGAGTGCCGAGGCCACGGGTTCGGGTCCTGTATGGGGATGGCCGGTGTGCTCACTGGCTGAGCGTGGTGCAGGCGACACCAAGCCAAGGGTTCTGATCCCCTTACCGGTCACACACACAAAAAAAAATATTCTTCATGTTCTAGAAATCCATTAAAAGTAGATGGAAAAACAGTGGGTCAAGTCGATTACGCAGCAGCTGACTATAAGCTGTGAAATCTGGGACAACGCAGAGACCCTTTCTGCATGGAAACTGGGACTGGCCTTGTTAAGCACCTACAATTCACTCATTCAGCCTACATCAACTGAGGGCCTACTATGTGCCAGGCATCGGGATGTCTCAGTGGATAAGACAGCCCTGAGCTTGTGGAGTTTACAGTCTGGTGGGGCAGGAGAGTGGAGGACAGACAGTAAAAGCAAGCATAACAAATAAGTCCATTATGAAATGTATTTAGGTGCCAAGCGCTCTGGAAGGGAAGTACGGCAAGTGAGGAGCATTAGTGTGGGTGGGGACAGGAGGGGGCAGTTTGTATTATTAATTGGGGATCAGGGAAACTGAATTGAGAAGGTGAGATCTACCTAAAACCTTGAAGAAAGTGAACAGGTCAGTCAGGCAAATATCTGAGAGAAGAACCTTCCAGAAGAATAAAGCGGATGGAGCAAAGGCTGTAAGGCGAAAGAGCCAGGCCAGTGGCTGCTGTGGAGTGAGCATGGGGGAGCGTGGGGGAGCCCCTCAGAGGCCACCAGAAGGACTCTGGCCTTGTCTGGGTGGAGGGAGTTGCAGGTGGGGCTGCCGTGACCATAGGAAGTCTCTGGCTTCTCTGTTGAGAACAGGCCACATGGGGGCAAAGGGCAAAGGACAAGTGAGGAGGCGACAGCCACCATGTTGGTGAGAATTGGCAGCGACCCAGGCTGGGGTGGCACTGGGCAGGTGGTGGGAAATGGGGGTCTCTGGGTGTCGCTTGAGTGCAGAGTCAGCAGGATTTCCTGAGGGACTGAACAGGGAGCGTAAGAGGAACAGGGGGTCAAGTGTAATGCCACAGCTTGGGACCTGGCGCTCACAGGGGACCCCTGCTGTTTGTCCAGCCAAGAAGGCTGAGGTGGAGCAGGCAGCAGGATCTCGGTATGGACAGGTGGGGTCTAAGGTGTCTGTCTGTGTCCATCCAGGCAGAAGTGTTAAGTAGGCAACAGGGTGCACAAGTTCAGAATTGGCACAGAGGTCCAGGCAAGAAACAGCATAGATGGTATTTAAATCAGTGGGACCAGGTGAGGTCACCGAGGCAGCGAGTATAAACCAGCAACACGAGTGTAGACATGGAAGGAGAGAATGGCTTGTCCACGGCCCCACGGAGCCCCAGCAGAGACAGCTTCCAACCCAGCCTGGTCAACTCCCTCCCATGTCTGGGCTATTTCCACCGCTCCCTGGTGACCACACTCAGTGAGCTGCACCTATGGTGTCCAGGACACAGCAGCTTCATGGTGGACCCCAGGTGCTACTGGGACCAGCCTCAGGGCTGGGTTTCCTCCTGCCTCAGGCAGAAGTTAGAGAAGAGAGGGCACGGCCTGTCTGGGATCGCCTTGGGGAAAGTGGATGGACTGGCTTTCTCTCCTCGTTCTGAGATGCCCTGGAGATTTTCCTCCCAACAGCGAGAGTAGCATTTGAAAATAAGCCAGATCATGGCAGCCCTCTGTCTGTGAATCTACCTGTTTATTATTTTCCTTTCTCCCTTCCTCTCGCCCTTCCCGAGTTGTCCCCATCCCCCTCTCGTCCATTGGACGTCTTCCTCCATTAAAATGCCCCCCACTCCGTTGCCCCACGTCCCCACTTCCTTTGGTCTTTGCTCAGATGTCTTCTCAAAGAGGCCCTCCCTGCCTGCCCTTTCCAAAAGGGCACATCTCCCCGTGCTCTCTCTTACCCTGACTCTTTCTCCTCCTAGCACTCATCAGCACCTGGTATTACACCTTTCTTGTTTGTTTTTCTTTGTTTTCTCTTCTAGATCATGAGCAGGACCTTCATTTCATTGGCTGCACAAAACAGTGCCTCGTTTGCAGTAGGTACAAACAAATACTGTTGATGAATAGACGAATTCCAAAGCGCCAGGGAGGCTTCCACCATTTCCTTGTAGTCGACCCTCGGCACTCTCCTTCAGGTCGTCTCACACTGTCACAGGAGGCTGCACTGACAGCAAAGCCTTCTGTGGAGCTGGAGGCTGTCCTCCAGCTGGTGTGGGCACCATGCCAGTGTCTGCCATGTCTGCCCATCAACGGGCTCTCCCCAAGCCCAGGTGCCATCACAGGCAGAATGCACACACCACAGGGCACGTGAGAACCCCCATCCCTGACATGACGTGGGAGCTATGTGTCCCCTTGTCCTCCAGGATAAAGTAACCTAAAACTTGTACCCAGGGAAGTATGAATGTCACAGGGCATAAGGAGCCAGGCTGCAAAGTCTGAATGGGGTTCCCACACAGTTGGGACCCTGGAGTCCTGGCTACACTGCCGGTCAGTTACACTCACCAGTCCATGCCTCCACTCCCTCTCCCCCACTCTGCACACACACGCGCGCACACGCACACACACACGGTCATAGCCAAGGCCTGCAGGGCCCTCACACTTGCCCTCACCTGACCGCTGGGAAGCAGCCACTGTCATTATCCTACTCACAGCAGTGGAAGCGAGGCTAGCGAGACTGTCCAGGGTCACTCAGGTGGTAAACGGGGAGCTGGGGAACAGCCCGCCTGGGTCCAAAGCCCTTGTGCTCTCACCCCACCAGCGGCTTCCCTGAGCCCCCATTTCTTTATCTGCAGCGGGGGAGGGGCTATGAGGAGAAGACGGCAGCAGTGCTGAAACACGTTGGCTGAAATGGAATCAACGCTCGCCTCTTGGGGTTTAAGGGTGTCAGGCCTGCCTCAGGTTCTTCAGCTTTTGCTTGTGTTGAGGTTGGTTTGTGTGTCTTGAACTTGTGGTTGATGAACAAGGCATTTCTAGTCCATTAAACTAATAATCTTAATATTTTATTTTAATTGTAAGCCACCTATTCCCTTTTGTTCCTTTAACAAATCCAATTAAAACAGAGCACATTCAGAATTACAAAATAGATGCTATTAAACCAATAAGAAATCATAATCTTTTGTTACTGGGCCACGTGACCCCCTGGGAACTTTTGTTCCAAATAAAAGTTGAATTCTATTTATCCACCAGGGGGAAGGGGTCACTTTGACAGACAACGGCTTCCCAGGCAGCACATGTGCAGGGCCATGCTGCTGCGATGGCTACAGACGTGAACGACGTTAGGGGCAGACAAAGCTGTAAATGTCTAATATCCCAGTAAGATTCTTAGAGCAGCGCTGATCAAATTAACCAGATAACTGCCAAGTGAAGTAAGCCCAATCATTTCCACATGGACACTCTGTCCGATGCTTTACAGGCGTGGGGGCGGGAGCTCTGCGTGGTGGGAAGAACGTTCCCCCAGAAGTTCTGCAATAAGGCACTGTGTGAACCTAGACAAACTCCTCCTCCTCCCCCACCACCCAGCATCCTCACCCGTGCAAGGGGAGGAATACACCTACCTCCAAGGACAGTTAGGACACAATGAAATGGCAAAGGAGAGCTCCCTTTGTGAGGAAAAAGGCAGATGTGCCCTGGAGGGTCTGGGTCGGGGAGGGTGTCAAGTGGACACGTGCAGACAGCCTGCTGTTGGGAATGGCCGAGGGGCATTTGACAAGGGGTTAGATTTTAAAGTGAACACACATGGTAAAAACCAACTTCTGGCGGCCTGTAGAGCCTCTCGGGGTCACACAGTGTCCTGCAGCCACCCAGGGCAGCCGGGGCGGCTACATCCCTGGTGAGTACCAGGGAGTGTGGCTGGCTGATGTTTCCAGGCCACGCTGGCTCAAAAACCTGTGTCTTACACTCTCGATTCGCAATGTGGGGAGCAGCTCACACTGTGCTGGGCCTGTGGAGACTGGAGGGGCCGAGGAACTACAAATTCCTGTCTCCTTCACCAGCTGCTTGGGGCGAGTGCCTATTAAGTGAGCCGGCTGGGGCATTATGTGTGCCCCTTAAAGTGTTTTCCTCTCTCTGCCTCTCATTGTCAATTGCCAAGCTCTACGGTTAAATGACTCCATTAATGTTATTAAAATATCATTTAAATTTATAGTACTCATATATATTTAGAAACATATGTATATGTGCATATATATATATATATATATATAAATGAACATTCTACATATCGGCCCCTGGGCTGTGGAGTGGGCAGGCAGTGGGCCAAGTTGCAGTGGTTTCTTTGGGGACGCCTATTTGCACGTAGTCCCTCCAGAAAGTCAGGGGGACGTCTGCACTACTGACCCCTGCAGGGAATTTGGCTGAAGCCTGCCCCTCCGTCTCCTCACTTTCCATCCTGGTGGGGAGCTGCTTCAGCTGGAGTGCACCCCTGTCCCTTTAAGCAGCCTCCTTGTGAGTGCTGCTAAAGTTCCCAGGCCAACCCCTGCCGAATTAGTCTGGAGACTCTGTGACACTCCTTGGTTCCAAAGTCAGAGAACCCATCAGTGACCAAACAGCAGCACAACTTTTTGGAGACCTGGTGGGCTGGCAGCCTTAATTTTCTGGTTGCAGAGGTGGAAGTGGCTTTCAGCCTGGGAGTGCTAGGATTCCAGAATGGCTCCCCTCCTTGAAGACAGTTGGGGACAGCAATGTACCCCCAGGATGAGACGCTCGCTTCTGCTGGAGCACAGGCAGCAGAGGGAGGGGAAGAGACAGGTGGCATCATGCAGTGGAAAGATCATACAGAAGCTCACGAAGCAGATGCATCTCGGTTTGACTATGGCTAAGCTCTTTGTTGTCTGTGTGACCTTGGGGAAGTTGCTTGACCTCTCTGAGTCTCAATCCTCTTTTTTAAGAAATAGGGTTGACACTGTGCATAGTTGCTGCAGAGATTAGAGATAGTTGAAGGCCCAGCAACATGCTCGCAGCAATCGCTTTTGTACACATGAGTGAATGATGGGGAGGGGCTCTTGACATTTGCTAGCATTTCCAAAATTGATGTCAGAAGACCCCCCAAACTGTGGGATCCCTGTTAAGACTCCAACCCCTGCTGTCTGCCTCTCTCTCCTGCCCCCTGTCTCTCCATCAGCTTTGCCAAGAGTTTGGTGGAACTACTGTTGTGAGCTCCACAGTAATCTTTGTGGCTCTGGTCTGTCCCCTTTCTAGCGGTCTGTCCCCTTTCTAGCAGTCTGTCCTTCTGTCTGTAGAAAAGGAGGGCCCCATGTAACATAGTTGGGGGCAGTTAGTGGAAAAACTAAAAACACTTTATGCTTATTCCCCCAATGAGTCTGTACTCCTACTACCAGGTAACACTGTAGAGCAAGTAGCCCAGCACACAATTCCAGAATGGACAGAATGGACACTGGACAAGTGGTAATTCTTTCTCCCAGCATGTACTATGACTGAGTCAAAAATTAGTGCTGATTCTAGAGATCCGGCCAGAGGTTCCAGTCGCACCACTAGACATACGGGACCCACAGTGACCACCCATGTCTCCACTTCTCATGTGACTTCACATATGAAGACTCAGCACCACCTCTCTTTAGAGTCAGCTGATCTGCTCTGGGAAGGGGCAGAGGGCACAGGGACTGATTTGAAGCCATGAGGGAAGTCACGGTGAGGTGAGCTGGCCTGTTACACACCCAGTATATGTGAGGGTTGGTGGAGAGAACAAATGCAGTTATTTTGAGTGAGTCGTTGAGGGAAGTTGGCATCATTTCCTCTTAAGAGATGGCCCACAAGGAAAAGACACCTTCTCACCCACATGGCATGAAGCTTCCTATGAAGTTAGTCCCAAATACTGGCTGTGAAATGGCAGTGGCTTTTGGCGTTTCGGTTCTACTCTGTGTCTATCCTGTGTCTCAACATATCAGTCAAAGAGTGAAATTATTATTGTGAGATCCTGTTAGCAAGATATTAAGAAATATCAGATATATAAAAACAAAGTTAGTCTTTCTTAAAAATGTAGTTTAAGGGCCGGCCCGGTGGCGCACTGGGTGGTGCGCCGCTTGGGAAGCACGGCAGCGCTCCCGCCCGAGGGTTCGGATCCCATATACAGACCGGTTCCCGCTCACTGGCTGAGCGAGGCGCGGGAGCAACGCCGAGGGTTGCAATCCCATTGCCGGTCCCCGGGCCGGTACGGGGGCAACCCTGAGGGTTGGGATCCGTTGCCGGACACGGAAAAAGACAAAAGACAAAAAAAAAACAAAAAAATGTAGTTTAAGGGCCGGCCGGGTGGCGCACTGGGTGGGGCGCCGCTTGGGAAGCACGGCAGCGCTCCCGCCCGAGGGTTCGGATCCCATATACAGACCGGTTCCCGCTCACTGGCTGAGCGAGGCGCGGGAGCAACGCCGAGGGTTGCAATCCCATTGCCGGTCCCCGGGCCGGTACGGGGGCAACCCTGAGGGTTGGGATCCGTTGCCGGACACGGAAAAAGACAAAAGACAAAAAAAAAAAAAAAAAAAATGTAGTTTAAGATACATGAGCATGAAGCACCAGATAAATTCCAGTATCACAGTGATGATCAGGATCTTACGACTGAAAATGCCTGCAAATATTTTGATGGCATTAAAATATAGATTATCATTACTTTTTTAATTTAGATATCCATGGGGTGTCCCACCATGCTGTTTGATTCACAATGACTAGATAGAAAAATTAATTAGAAATTAAAGTCAAACCAACTGGTCTGCTGTTTCCAAAATGTAAAAACCAATTGTACAAGACAAAAAGACACAGTGCATTTAGATACCTGTCGTATTATCATATTAGGGCAAAGATGATCATGTGAAATAAGATCCATTATCCATCTATCCATCCATCCATCCGTCTTCCTATTTACCCATTTATCTGTTTATCTATTTACATCTCTTTCTCCCAATAATTGCTACCTTCCCTTGTGTGGGCTGGTCCCACTCTGACATTTGAGGAATTCTATGAATAATAGGCCATCAAACCAGTTTTGGTTGCATCAAAAGGTTATATGTTCCACAATTCTTTTGCTAATAGTTACTCCCCTACTTAATGAGTGTGCAGGCCTGGACAGGATGCTGGCAATACAGAATTGAATGACAAAAAGGATGTCCCCAGTCTCCGGGGGCTTTGAGATGGGATTCCTGGCACTGGTCTGCTCCTAGTGATGCTCAGCAGACTAGGAGGTCTGGATGGACCCAGAGCAACACAAAGCATGTTGCTTCCCATAACTGAGAGCATGGGTCTCAGCCAGGGCAGGGTGGCCCCGAGGAGAGGCATGAAGGTGGTGGGGGTGGGAGGGTTCATCAAGCTCCCTCTGGCCAGGGCTGTCTGGGGACCCAGACTCGCTGGGGAGGAGTTAAAGTGCATTATTCCAGACAGACCCCTACTTTACCTTGAGGTGATTAATGGGCAGGCTCAGAGCCAAAGGGCCCGTTGGAGAGAGGCTTCTTAATGGAGAAGTACTTTGCAGCCAGCTCCACGCTGCTTCCTACCATCATTAATCAGAGCTGGGAGGGCTTCTTCTCCTGGTGTGCGTGGGCTGTGGGGAGCAGGCTCAGCTGGGCCCAAACGGCTGCATCTCCAGTCTCCTGGAAGCACTCCTTCCTGTCCAGAATCCCTTTAACCCATGCTTTGTGTGTTTGGCCTCTCTGAGCTGAATTTTATCTAAAATAGAAGAAGATCAGGAGGTAGCCCAGGTTCTGGGTGCTTGGGGGAATCTAGTGACCAGAACCAGTGATGATCTAGATTGTAGCTATTTGAGCATGGTGACTGGGTCTGTTACTATTTACCTGTATTGCTCAGAGATTGATATACAGTAAGCACTCAATATATCTATTCAATGAGTGAACAAATGAATGAAGACCTCAATAAGCACATGGACTTGGCTTACATCAGTCCCAGAGGACTAATAAGGACCATGGACAAAGAAAACTTTAATTATGATTTGTTCAGGCCCATGGATAGTGTTGCCAAATAAAATATGGGACTATGCGATATTTGGGATGTATGTATGCTAAAAACTATCTGTTGTTTATCTGAGGCTCAAATTTAACTGGGGATCCTCTAATTTTATTTGCTAAATCTGGCAACCCTACCATGGAGAGAAGTCACTGGTAAACATAAGATAAGAACATAGGCCTCCCTGGTCTCAGTTCATCTTTTTTTAATGAAGATTTAAACCCAGTGCAGCAGAAGTTTTTCTGCCGTGCCACCTTGTGAATAGCTGTTCCCTGAAGTAGGCATGACATCCTTGTTGTGTATACACATAGCAGACACATCCACTGGACCACAGCAGAGCCCAGATGGTGCACATCTGGATGCCCTTTAAGGGGCAGCACAGGGCTGTGGGGGGCATAAAAGAGTCAGACTTCCAACCCAAGCCAAGGAAGCTGCCACAGTGATAGCGACCAAAATAGAATACAGAGCTCCAACTATTTTTAAGTTTTTAAAAAATTATTTTTAAGTTTGTCTATAGTAAACTTGCTCCTTTTTGTGTACAGCTCTCTGAGCTTTAAGATATGTACAGATTCAGCCAACCACCGCCACAGTTAGGGTACAGGCTATTCTATCAGCCCAGAAAACTCACTCATGAGGCTCCCTTGTAGGCAAACCTTTTCCCCACCCCTAATTCCAGCAACCACAGATCTGTTTACTGCACCCATAGTTACAGCTTCTCCAGGATGTCATGAGTGGAATCATTCATTATGTAGACTTTTGATATTGGCTTTCTTTATTTAGAAAAATGCTTTTATGATTCATCCAAACTGTTGAATGTATCAGTAGATTTGTCCTCTTTATGCTTGGTAGTATTCCATTACAGTTGTCCCCCCTTACACACGGGGGATGCGTTTCAAGATCTTCAGTGGCTGCCTGAGACTATGGATAGTACCGAACCCTACATACAGTCCTAGACATACATACCTATGATAAAGTTTAATTTATAAACTAGGCACAGGGGAATAGATGATTCCCAGCATCTCACCCTCCCACAAGTAACCAATTTACAACTATTAAAAAGCAAAGACTGCCAACCTGGAACTGCTGGAGCTGGGGAAGGAAGAGGAGAGAGTGCAGGTGGAGTTCATGCAGGCATGAGAGGCAATGGTGAGAATGTGTAGGGACTCTTGTTCTGAGCCAGCCCTGTACAGAGGCTGGGACTAGCTGTTACACAAGCTGGAAAAAGCCACAGAGGCACCCTTTATGTAAACCTGCTTGGAGTCTGCAGGGGAGAGGAAAGCTCCAGAGTACAACATACCAGCCCACAGGCCATAAAGTCCACTAGCAGGATTTCCCCACTCCACATAGGAGCAAACGGCCACTACCAACTGGACAGGAGAGCCGCCCAGAGGCCAGTGAGTTATTGCAAGGGACACATACATGGCCTGCCCCTTGGGAAGCAGTTGGAGTGCGAGAGAAAGGCTGGCCCACTGGGGAAAATTTGGAGCAGCATGGGCAGCTTGTCTCAGTGGAAACTGGTCAGGGTGATAGATCTACAGGAGCCTCCATCTACAGGAAAGACCCTGTCCCAGGCCAGAATTTCCACAGAGTCCAGACCTGGAAGTGATTAATGATCCTCACAAAAAGCCTTCCCCAGAGAATCAGCAGCACATAGGAGTCTCTTCAAATGCCTGGACATCAATGTAAAAACACAAAAGACCTAGAAAGGGCAGGGCAACATGTCACCACCAAAGGAAACAAACAAAGCATGAGCAATGTATGCAGAGGAACAGCAGATCTACGAAATGTCTGAAAGAGAATTCAGAACAATTCTCTCAAGGATGTTCAGAGAGTCACAAGAAAATACAGAGAGAAAATTAAATGATATCTGGAAAATAATACAGGAGTAGAATGAGAAACTCAGCAAGGGAATAGAAGCAATTAAAAAAAACAAATAGAAATTCTAGAAATAAAGAATACATTATCTGAATTGACAAACTTAATAGAAAGCTCCAACAGTAAACTTAATCAAACAGAGGAAAGAATCAGTGAACTCAAAGATAAAACACATGAAAGTATGCAATCAGAGGAGCAAAAAGAAAAAAGATTAAGAAAAAATAAAACAGAAATATAGCAAATATGGGACTCCCTCAAGCAGAATAACTTCCACACAGTTGGCATACCCAAAGGAGAGGAAAAAGGAAGAGATGTAGAAAGTATATTCAAGGACATAATGGCTGAAAGTTTCTCAAACTTGGAGAAAGATGACAACATCCAGGTACAGGAAGCTTAAAGGTCGCCAATCAAATTCAATCCAAGGATTGTGATGTGTCCCCAAGGCACATCACAATCAAATTATCAAAAACCAAAGACAAAAAAAAGAATACTTGAAAGCAGCAAGAGAAAAGAAACATTTAACACTCAACAGAGCCCCAGTAGTCTCTGAGCAAATTTCTTAGTAGAAACCCTACAGGCCAGAAGAGAACAGGATGATATATTCAGAGTGCTGAAAGAAAAAGACTGTCAGCCAAGAAGTCTGTATCTGGCAAAACTAACCTCCAAATATGAAGGAGAAATAATTTCCCAAACAAATGAAAGCTAAGGGAATTCACCAATACCAGACCTGCCTTACAAGAAATGCTAAAGGTAGTTCTCCAGTCTGAAAGAAGGCGACACTAAAGAGCAGCAAGAAAACACCTGAAGGTACATAACTCATCAGTAGAGTAAGTTCACAGACAACCTCAGAATTCTCTAATGTCGTAAGGGTGGTGAGTAAACCACTTATATCCTTAGTATGAAGGCTAAAGAACAAACCTAACAAGACACTAACATATACAAAAACTATATAAGAGAAAGGCAATATTAAAAGATGTATCTTAAACAACAAATTGTCAAAAAGTGAGGGAGAATGATGCCATAGTGTAGAGTTGGCTTTGTTTTTTTCTTTTTCTTAGATATCAAAGTTAAGTTGTTGTTAGTCTAGAATAATTTGTTATAATGATAATACATTTTTTGTAAGCTTCATAGTAACTATAACGCAAAAACTTAGAAGAGACAGTAAAAATAAATAGAGAGAAAGCAAAATGTAAAGCTAGAGAAAACCACTCAACCACAAAGGAAGACAGTGAGACCAGAAAAAAGGAAGAAATGATCGATGACAGAACCAGAAAACAAACAAACAAAAACCACCAAAATGGCAGTAACAAGTCCCTATATATCAATAATAACCTTAAACGTAAACACATTAAATGCCCCAATTAAAAGACACAGAGTGGCTGAATAGATTATAAAACAAGAACCGACAATATGCTGCATACAAGAAACTCACTGAACTGATAAAGAAACACACGGTCTGAAAGTGAAGGGATGGAAAAAGATATTTCCTGCAAATAGAAACCAGAAAAGTACAGGAGTAACTATACTTAGAGAAAATAGATTTCAAGCCAAGGAAAGTAAAAGAAAAAAAGATAAGGAAGGTCATTATATAATGATAAAGGGATCAATTCAATTAGAGATTATAACAATTCTAAATATATATACACCCAACTATGGATCTCCCAGCTATGTAAAGCAATTACTATTGGACCTAATGGGAGGGGCTGAATCCAACCCAATAATAAGTGGGGACTTGAATACCCCGTTTTCACCAAAGGACATCATCCAGACAGAAAACTAACCAGGAAATATCAGAATTAGTCTCTATTATAGGCTGACTTGACATTCATAGAACATTTCATCTAACAGCTGCAGAATACACATTCTACTCAGCAGCACATGGAGGATTCTCTAGAAAAGGCCATATGTTAGGGCACAAAACAAGTCTCAACAAATTAGAAAAAAAATCAATTTCATATCAACTACCTTATCTGACCACAATGGAATAAAACTAGAAATCAACAATAAAAGGGACACTAGAAACCCTATGAATACACAGAAATTAAACAATATGTTCCTAAACAATGAATGGGTCAAAGAAGAAACGAAGAAGGAAATTAAAACATTCCTGGAGACAAATGAAAATGAAAACACAATATACCAGAACCTATGGGATACAGCAAAAGCAGTTTTAAGAGGGAAGTTTATAGCAACAAATGCCTATGTCAAAAAAGAAGAAAGACTCCAAATAAGCAACCTAATGTTATACCTCAACGAGCTGAAAAAGTAAGAGCAAACCAAACCCAAAGTCAGTAGAAGGAGAGAAATAATAAAGATCAGAGCAGAAATAAGTGAATTTGAGATTTTAAAAACAATACAGAAGATCAATGAAATAAGAGTTGGTTTTTTGAAAAGATAAACAAAACTGATAAACCTATAGCTAGACTAATGAAGAAAAGAGAGAATACTCAAGTAAATAAAATCATAAATGAAAAAGGGGACATTACAACTGATATCACAGAAATACAAAGGATCATAAGAGATTACTAAGAATAACTATATGTGAACAAACTAGAAAACCTAGAAGAAATGGATAAATTCCTGGACACATGAAACTTACCAAAGTTGAATCATGAAGAACTAGGAAACCAAAACAAACCACTAACAAGTAATGAGATTGAAGCAGTAATTAAAAGTCTTCCAACATAGAAAACCCCAGGACCAGACAGCCTCATAGCTGAATTCTACCAAACATTCAAGGAAGAAATAATACCCATTCTTCTCAAACTCTTCCAAAAAACTGAAAAGGAGGGAATTCTTCCAAACTCATTCTATAAGGCCAGCATTACCCTCATACCAAAACTGGAAAAATACACAACAACAACAAAAAGCTACAGACCAATATCCCTAAATGAACACATATGTGAAGATCCTCAACAAAATACTACAACCAGAATCCAGCAACACATTAAAAAGATCATACACTGTGATCAAGTGGGATTCATACCAGAGAAACAAGGGTGGTT
This sequence comes from Galeopterus variegatus, assembly GCF_000696425.1. Classification (NCBI taxonomy): domain Eukaryota; kingdom Metazoa; phylum Chordata; class Mammalia; order Dermoptera; family Cynocephalidae; genus Galeopterus; species Galeopterus variegatus. The sequence continues at coordinate 272,982 of NW_007727387.1, read as the reverse complement.
CAACATACACAAATCTATAAATGTGATATATCAAATCAACAGAATGAAAGAAAAGAAAACATACGATCATTTCAATAGATGCAGGATAAGCATTTAATAAAATACAACATCCCTTTGTGATAATAAAAAAAACACTCAAAAAATTAGGTATAGAAGGAATGTGGCTCAATACAATACAGACCATGTACAGCAAACCCACAGCTAATATCATACTGAGTGGACAAAAATTGGAGGCTTTTCCTCTAAGATCTGGAACAAGACAAGGATGCCCACATTCCCCATTCTTATTCAACATAGTTTAGAAGGCTTAGCCTGTGCAATAAGGCAAGAGAAAGCAATAAAAGGCATTCAAATTGGAAAGGAGGAAGTCAAAATATCCCTGTTTGTAGATGACATGATCCTATACATAGAAAATCTAAAGACTCCACCAAAAAATTACTGGAACTAATAAATGGATTTAGCAAAGTGGCAGGATACAAAATCAACATATAAAAATGAGTAGCTTTCCTATTTGGCAACAATGAAATATCCAAAGAAGATATCAAGAAATTAATCCCATTCAAAATAGCTACCAAAAAAATGAAATACCTAGGAGTAAATTTAATGAAGGAGGTGAAAGACCTCTACAAAGAAAACTATATAACACTGGTGAAAAAAATTAAAGAGGACACAAATAAAATAGAAAGATATCCTGTGTTCATGGGTTGGAAGAATCAAAATGATCAAAATGTCAATATTACCCAAAGCAATCTACACATTTGACATAATCCCTGTCAAAATACCAATGACATTCTTCACAGAAATAGAAAAAATGATCTTAAAATTTGTGTGGAACCACAAAGACCCTGTATATAGTAAAAGCAATCTTGAACAAAAAGAACAAAGTTGCAAGCATCACACTTCCTGATTTCAAAATATACTGTAAAGCTATAGTAACCAAAACAGCATGGCACTGTCATAAAAATAGACAGATCAATGGAATAGAATAGAGAGCCCTGAAATAAATCCACACACTTATAGCTAACTGATTTTCAACAAAGGTGCTAAAAATTTACAATGGGAAAAGGACAGCCTCTTTAATAAATGGTGCTGGGAAAACTGGATATCCACATGCAGAAGATTGAAACTAGACCCCCATCTCTACCATACATAAAAATCAACACAAAATGGATCAAAGACCTAAATTTAAGACCCAAAACTATGAAACTACTAGAAGAAAACATAGGGGAAACACTACATAAAACAGGAGTGGGAAACACTTTTTTGAGCAAGACTACAAAAGCACAGGCAGCTAAAGTAAAAATACACAAATGGGACTACATCGAACTGAAAAGCTTCTGTACGGCAAGGGATACTGTCAACAAAGTGAAGAGACAACCTACAGAATGGGAGAAAGTGTTTGCCAACTACACATCAGGCAAGGAGCTAACGTTCAGAATATACAAGGAACTTAAATGACTCAACAGCAGAAAAACAAATAACCCAATTAAAAAATGGGCAAAGGACCTAAATAGAAATTTCTCAAAAGATGACATACAAATGTCCAAAAGGCACACAAAAACAAGCTCAATGTCACTAACCTTCAGAGAAATGCAAATTAAAATGACAGTGAGATATCATCTCACCCCAGTTAGAATGGCTATTACACAAAAAATGACAGATGCTGGTGAGGATGTGGGAAAAAAGGACCTCTCCTACATTGCTGGTGGGAATGTAAAATGGGACAGCCACTGTGGAAAACTGTGCAGGTTCCTCAGAGAACTAAAAATAGACCTACCCTATGATCCACCTATCCCGCTACTGGGTATATACTCAAAAGAAATGAAATCAGTATATGAAAAAGACACCTGTACTCACATGTTCATCACAGCACTATTCAGAATAGCCAAGAAATGGAATCAACCTAAATGTCCATCAATGAATGAATGGATTAAAAATACTGTGGTATACATACGCAATGGAATACTACTCAGCTGTTTAAAAAAATAATATCCTATCATTTGCTGCAACGTGGATGGAACTGAAAACTATCATGTTAAGTGAAGTAAGTTAGGCACAAAAAGACAAATACCACATGATCTCACTCATATGTGGAATCTGAAAAAAAAAGTATTCTCATAGAAGTAGAGAGTAGAATAATGGTTACCAGAGGTGGGGGCGAGACGGAGAAGAGGAAAAGTGGTGAATTAATGGGTACCAAACTGTGCTATCTACCCTAAGTGAATCATTTTGCAGTATACACCTGTATTGAAACAACACACTGCACCCCACAAATACGTGCAAATGAATGTTAAATATTTTGAATGAATGAATGAATAAATAAATAAAGTGTTATCCATGAATAAGGGTAGAAGTATTATGGTTATATAATGAAAGGAGGAATTAATCTCAACATGTGGAATCAGCAATCAGAGAAGACCTTAGTAGAAAGTAGCACTTGATCTGAGCCTCAAAAAATGGACAAGCTTTGTAAATTCATAAGTCTGGTACAAGGGAAACTACAGTATAAGGAAGGGCAAAGGACCCTTAAAGTGTATGGTGTGGAACAAACCTTTGATTAAACGTGGTAGGCAGCTTCTAGGATGGTTCTCACTTCTCCCTCCCTCCTGGTATTTATACTCTTGCATAATACTCTCCACTCGAATGTAGTGGGACCTACGACTTACTTCTATCCAACAGAATATGGCAAAGATGTGTGGAGTGTCACTTTCATAATCAGGTTACATAAGATTGCGACTACTGTCTTGTTACCAGATCCTACCACCTTCTTGGCTTGTATGCTTTTATGAAACAAGCTGCCTTGTGAGGGACTCTGACCTCGAGGACCAGGCCAGCAGTGCCGCTATACCCAGCGACCCACAGAAACTGACATAATATATGGTGTTGTTTTCAGCTGCCGACTGTGGTGGTAATTTGTTACACAGCAACAGGTAACACATTTAGCAAGAAACAAATAAAACATTTGCATCCTCCCCCCGAAAAAAGTAAAAAATAAATTAGGCCCAGTAAGAGATTAACAACAATAATTAATAATAAAATAGAATAAACATGCCAGCATCACTACTCTTGAGCTTTGGGATCACTATTAAGTAAGATAAAGGGGTTACTTGAACACAAGCACTGTGATACCACGATATGAATGTGATAACTGAGATGGCTTCTAAGTGACGAATGGGCAGGAAGCATATACAGCACAGAGATGCTGGACAAAGGGAGGATTAAGATCCTGGGCAGGACAGAGCCGGATGGCATGAAATTTCATCACTCTACCTAGAACAATAAGCAATTTAAAATTTTTGAATTGTTTAGTTCTGGAATTTTCTATTTAGCATTTTCAGACTGTGGAACTGAAACTGCAGATAAGGGGTGACTACTGCATAAGGAATCCTCCCACTGAAGGTCATTTGAGGTTTTTTTTTTTTTTTTTCTGTTTTTGGCAATTATGAAGAGCAGCTATAAACATATATGAACAGGTTTTTGTGTGAACATAACATTTTATTTTTCTAGGGTAAATACCTAGATGGAGAAATGCTGGGTCACATGATCAGTATATGGTCAATTTTATAAGATAAAATAAAATAAAATAGAATATTTTAAAGGATAAAAAATAAATAAAATAAAAATTTTCATTATAGAAACTTTGCACCTTTTTGTTACTTATGTGAAATACATGAGTATTTTATTTTGGGGGCATTATTATTTTTCAAATTTTGTCTTCCAATTGTTAATTGCTAGTATATAAAAATGCAATGGGGCTGGGGGTCCTGAGGCTTGGAGCCAGGGGAAGCCAAACCCATCCACAACCACGTAATAAAGAGCATGCCAGAAACACCATTTCCACGCTGGTAGCCCATCATAGCCACCACAATTACCATGGCTGCCACAGAAGCAGCTAGTCTCTATAGTAGTGGTCACGGCCACCATGCAGATGACACGCCAGACTCTCAGCTGCATTGACACAAGGAGAGGCACCGGCGGAAACCCCCCGCCCCCCAAAAAAAGAGGTCCTCTCTCTCCACAAAGCACACTCCAGAGTAATAGAAGAAGCATCTGGTTTACAATAATAGGGGAGGACTTGATCACCCCTGTCTCAGTACTGGACAGATCATCTAGGCAACAAACCAACAGAGGAACAGTTAATCTATCAGATGGAGAGAACAAATCTATGGCTATTAGAGGGGCAGGGGTAGAGGAGAGGGGGAAGGGGAGAGACTGGATAAAGGACATAAAGAATAAGTATGATTTGTAACAATGAATATGCTAATAAAAATGTTTTTAAAAAAATGCAGTGGGGGTTTTATGTGTTAACCCTGCATCCTGCAACCTTGCCAAACTCACTTATTAGTTCCAAGAGTGTTTTTAAAATTCTGTGGGATTTCCTGTGTCGAGAATCATGTCATCTGTGCATAGAGACAGTTATATTTCATTATTTTCTATGTGTATGCCTTATATTTATTTTTCTTGCATTGTTGCACTGGCTAGAATTTCCAATATGCTATTGAATAGTGAGAGTGTAACTTCTTGCCTCGTTCCCACACAAGGGGGAAAGTGTTCAGTCCTTCACTAAGTAAAATATTAGCTATAGATTTTTTTAATGGATGCCTTTTATCATGTTAAGGAAGAGGCTTTCTATTACTGGTTTGCTGAGAGTTTTTATTATGAGTGGATGTTAAGTCTGTCAAGTGTTTTTTTCTGTATCAATTCATATGATCATGTATTTTTTTCTTTTTAGTCTGCTAATATGGTATTAACAATTGACTGATTTCCAAATATTGAGTCAGCCTTGCATTCCCACTTGGTTGTCATTTATTATTCTTTTTATATATATTGCTGGATTCAATTTGTTAATATTGTGTTGAAGATTTTCATGTCTATGTTCATAAGGGATTTTGGTCTATAGTTTTCTTTCCTTATACTGTCTGTGTAATTTTAGTATCAAGGTGATGCTAGCCACAGAAAATAAGTTTAGAATTGCTTCCTCTTCTATTTTCTGGAAAAGGTCATATAAAATTGGAGTTACATCTTTACAACAAACTAAATGTTTATGCCACATCCCTAAACTTACAGGTTGAAACCCTAATCCCCAATGTAATGGTATTAGGAGGTGGCGCATTTGGCAGGAAATTAGATCATAAGGATGGAGACTCCATGAACGAAATTAGTGCCCTTATATAAGGGACCCCAGAGAACTCTCCTTCCCTCTTACTACTATGTGAGGACATAGCAAAAATACAGCTGTCTGTGAATAAGGAAGCTGGTCCTCACCAGACATCAAATCTGCCAGTGTCTGGATCTTAAACTTTCCAGCCTCCAGAACTGTCAGAAACAAATTTCTGTTTGTATGGCCACCCAGTCTATGGTACTTTGTTATAGCAGCCCAAGTGGACTAAGACAGTCTTCTTTAAATATTTTATAGAATTTAATCATAAAACCATTTCGGCTTGGAATTTTATTTTTTGTAATGTTTACAAATACAAATTCAATTCCTTTAATAAATATAGGTCTACTTTGGGTTGTCTATTCCCTCATAGAGAGATTTGGTAATTTATAGTCAATTTTGTTAACTTTTTTTTTTTCTGGAGTTGTTTGTATTATTCCTTTAATATGCCTTTAATGTGTGTGGGTTTTAGTGAATCCTCTCTTTGACTCCTGATATTCATAACTTGTCTCTCTCTCTTTCTCCCCCTCTCCTTCCCTCTCTCTCTCTCTCTCTCTTTTCTCTCTCTCTCTCCCCCTCCCTCCCTCCCCCCCTCTTTCATTGTCAATTTAGCTATCAGTTTCATTAATCTCTTCAAAGAACCAGCTTTTAGTTTCATTTATTTTCTCCTTTCAATTTTATTGATTTCTGCTCTTCATTATTTCCCCTTTGGGCATGCTGGAGGTTTATTTGCTCTTATTTACTACTTCCTTAAGGTAAAAGTTTATATTATTGACTTTCAATCTTTCTTCCTTTCTAATATGAGCCTTTAAAGCTATAAATTTCCCTCTAATCACTGCTTTGGTTGCATGCTGCAAATTTTGATATGTTGTATTTTCATTTTTGCTCAGTTCAAAATATTTTCTAATTTCCCTTGAGACTTCTTTAATTCATGGATTATTTATAAATACATTTTTAAATTGTTAACTATACTGGGCAGCTGCTGGCTCCTAATGGGTAGAATCTCTGGCCTTGTGCTGTTAAACATCCTACAATGCTCAGGACAGACTTTCCCCCTCATCAACAACCATGCCTTTGCTAACAATAAAGAATTATCTGGCCCTACAATGCTCAGGACAGACTTTCCCCCTCATCAACAACCATGCCTTTGCTAACAATAAAGAATTATCTGGCCCAAAATGTCAATAGAGCCAAGGCTGAGAAACCCTGTTCCTTGCTGATGGAGTTTGGATGTGATGTCCCCTCCAAAATTCATGTGGAAGTTTGATCTCCAATGTGGCAGTGTTAGAAACTGAGCCAAAATGTCAATAGAGCCAAGGCTGAGAAACCCTGTTCCTTGCTGATGGAGTTTGGATGTGTTGTCCCCTCCAAAATTCATGTGGAAGTTTGATCTCCAATGTGGCAGTGTTAGAAACTGAGTGAGTCATGGGGGCGGATCACTCATGAATGGATTAATGCTCTCCCTGGGGAAGGGGGATTAATGAGTGAGTTCTCACTCAATTAATTCCCGTGAGAGCTCATTGCTTAAAAAGACCCTGGCACCTTCTCTCTCTCTCTCTTGCTTCCTCTCTCCTGCTTCCTCTCGCCATGTGATCTGCTTGTACCCGCCGGTTGCTCTCTCTTGCTTCCTCTCGCCATGTGATCTGCTTGTACCCACCGGTTGCCTGCCACTTTCCGCCATGAGGAGAAGAAGCCTGAGGCCCGTGCCAGATGCAGCTGTCCCAGAATCGTAAGCTAAATAAACCTCTTTTCTTTATAAATTACCCAGTTTCAGGTATTCTGTTATAGCAACACAAAACGGACTAAAACACTTGCTGATTCTCTCTACCTGTTCTATTGATTATTGAGAGACAAGTATTGATATCCCCAACTCCAAATGCAATTTTCTCCTATCAGTTTTATTAGTGTTTGCTTCATTTACACCAAAGCCCTGTTGTTAGGTACATAACACTTAGGGTTGTTTTTGTCTTCTTGGTAAAGTGTCCCTTTTATTATTGAGTAATATTCTTCTTACTCTCAGGTAAATTTTTTTCTCTGAAATATACTTTGTCAAATATTAATAAAATCACCCCAGCTTTCCTTTAGTGATTGCATGGTATGGTGCAAAGCTTTGTGTTTGGGGCTGCCTTTGAGTCCAAGCCAAGAGATATGATTGGCAGGGGAGGGGGCGGGTGAAGGGGAGGATTCATGAAACTTGCTGCCAGGTTGGTCTTCCTTTGAGTTATGGATCGCTCCTCCAATCCACCTGATACCGTTTGTCTTCAGAGTCCTCAGAACGTTTCTCTGTGCATTCTGCCTAAGGTCTTTAGTTGACTTCAATGGGTGAGGCAGGGCAAATTACGCTTACTCCATCTTAACTGTAAGTGGAACCCCAGCTTTCTTTTTTAAGCTGCTTTATCCCATCTGGTTCGTCAGAGCTGAATGATTTAGAAACTTGCATACTGACGAACATAGAACTGTCTCTGGTAACCAGCCAGCTTTGCCTGAATGTGGCAGATCCATTTCTACAGAATAGGATCATCTTATAAGACCTGTTCAGAAGAACATTGGTGCTGCTGAAAGCTGAGAATACTTCCATTGATTTACTATGGAGACCACCATCCATCCCAGGAGGCTGTGATCCAGTAGGACTTGCACAGGGTGGTGGGACCCTCTGACCTTCAGCCTCTGTCTCTTTACAATAGGGATAACTCTATGTGTTTTATTGGATTGCTGAAGATTAGAAACAATATGTGTAATGTTCCTTGCAACAATATTTAATAACTAACATTAATCAAGCTTTTACCATGTGCCAGCCACTGTGATAAGTACATTACAGTATTAGATAATATACAGTTCCCAAGGGCTCTCTATAAGGAGCCGTTTTCACAAATGAGGAAACTCAGGCACTGGGAATTTAAGAAAATTGCTAGTAGCAGAGCTGGACTTCTAAACCAAACATTTTGAGGCCAGGATCTACCATCACCCTCTACATTCTACTTCTCCATACGGTAATAGTCATTAACTATCATCAAGCCTACCCATGCAGAGGGGGTTACAGTCGAATTTCAGTGTGAAGGATGTAAGAGGAGGATGAGAAAGGAGTAGAAGGTGGAAAGAGGCAGCATTTGCTTTAAGCTTTGCCAGGCCCAGCCCTGGCCCCCTCCATGCTCTTGGAGAGGAGTGGGGGGCTTAGGGGCACAGTGTAGGCATGCCCTGAAACTCCCGGGTGATCAGAAGACTGTTCTGTCTGCTCCTGCTGCTCTGCAGTTACAGAAGCCGAGGCCTCACTACCTCCTCTGGGTCCAAAAGTGAAGAGAGATGTAATAAATCATTCTTAACTTCCACACTATTCCCTCATATCCAGGCTTATGTTGCTTCTGGGATCTCAGCAGCCCTCCCTAGGAACTCATGTGATAACTCTAAGGAAACCCTAGAGTTATGTGGGGATCTGGGAAGTGGCAGATATCCAAGAACACACACACACACACACACACACACACACACACACACACACACACACACAGCCCTGGGAGAGGTGCATACGTGGAGGTCCAGGACAATGGGAGATTCATAAGTCAGAGAATGGCAAGGTAGGGAGACATTAAGCATCTTTCAGGCCAAATTTGCACCTTCCATTTTACATCTAGGAAAACCGAAGTTGAGGGCATGCATTTTGCTGAAGATCTTTTGCTGGGTTACGTCTGCTGATGTCTGATTTCTTTTACATCTAGGAAAACCGAAGTTGAGGGCATGCATTTTGCTGAAGATCTTTTGCTGGGTTACTTCTGCTGATGTTTGACTTCTCTGCACTATCCTCTTTCTCTTTTTAAACCAATAGAGAGAAAAGCATCAAGATGTGGGGGGAATCCAGTACCCTTACACCACCTCCTAACTAGATGTTTCTCTTCTGTCCTTACCAGAGTTTATCTTCTAGCAGTTCCATGTGACTTTTTCCTCAAACTGATTACCATCTAATCGGAACAACGTCAAACATACTCCCTTACTGAAAGAACATGGCCAAGGGTGGGAAAGTCACCAAGGGCAAGAAGATCACCTTCAATATGGCCAAGAATTGCATCAAAATCACATTTGATGGGAGAAAACGTCTTGACTTGAGCAAGATGGGAATTACCACCTTTCCCATGTGTATTCTGCGACTCAATGATGTGGATGAGCTCGATCTTAGCCGGAATATGATCAGGAAGATCCCTGACTCAATCGCTAAGTTCCAGAACCTGCGATGGCTGGACCTGCACAGCAACTACATTGACAGGCTCCCTGAGTCCATCGGCCAGATGACCACACTGCTCTACCTCAATGTCAGTAACAACAGGCTGACCACCAATGGACTGCCCGTGGAGCTGAACCAGCTCAGGAATATACGCACCATGAATTTAGGCTTGAACCACCTGGACAGTGTGCCCACCACCCTGGGAGCCCTGAAGGAGCTGCATGAAGTGGGTCTCCATGACAACCTGCTGAACACCATCCCCACCAGCATCTCTAAGCTCCCCAAGCTGAAAAAGCTCAACACCAAGAGGAACCCCTTTCCAAAGGCAGAGGAATCAGACACGTTCATAGATTCTATCAAGAGGCTGGACAACTTATATCTGGTGGAGGAAAAGGATCTGTGTGCGGCTTGCCTAAGAAAATGCCAGCTCACCCGGGAGAGGCTGACCACGATCAAGAGCACAGCCATGGTGACGCCAAGAAAGGCCATATTTTCCAGTTTGGTTTCACCCAACTCCATAGCCAAGGAATCCCAGGAAGAATAGAGGTGACTGGGACCCTGACCCTGAGGCAGGAAGGGAAAAGGAAAGGGGGGCAGCGGTGGTGGGCTGCACCCACAGGAAACTGAGGGCTCCTCCTGTGACTGCAGTAGCTCTTCTAGCCAAGCCCATAAAATACCTTTCCCTACCTCCCTGGCCTGTGGTTGTGTTGATTGGAGGGCTTTTGGTTCCTTGCCAAACACATTCCCCTCTTCTCTGCACATGCACCCCCACACATACAGGCACAATGAGTCAGGAAAGGGTCATCCATCTCATTTCTGCCCCAGAACACTCCTGCCTGTAGCCCGTGGCCCGGGCAGCTAATGCTGCCAGCACACTTATTCTCACTACTGCTGGCATTTCAGGGCTCACCACCACCACCATCTCCCAAATCTGGAACTTGTTTTATGGGAATATTTGGGGTTTGGGCTTCGAAAGTCAGAAATGTCAAGAGCATGGATTGGTAGGAAAGCATATAGGCACTTGATCTTGGGTAGGGGACAAGTTGGGCCACAGATATGGGCAGGTATATTATTAAGTATTGGCAGTTATCATCTTGGGCCCAAAGAGCATGGATTGGTAGGAAAGCATATAGGCACTTGATCTTGGGTAGGGGACAAGTTGGGCCAAAGATATGGGCAGGTATATTATTAAGTATTGGCAGGTATCATCTTGGGCCCAATGCAGTACTATCTTTTTCTCTTATTTGTGCTTGCATAATTTGTTCTAGGAGCTTTCTAGACTAAACCAACAGGCCATTGACTGGCCATGAATGAATGAGGTTGACTCCCATCCTATTACATCCTGCACTTTTCCAGACCCTTGTGGGAGAAAGGAAAGAATGGGGGCAGGTCTTGACTGGTGTGTTCAATAAATAAATACCCCACTAGGCACTGTGCTAGGTGCAGGGACTGCATCCAGTTGGAGAATGCCTGGCCTGCCTTGTGCAGGCTGGAGGAGAGACAAGTTGAAAAGAGATGGGGCAGAACACTGTCTGAGGACCTTAGGAGATGAGGAGATTTGTCCAGGGCTGGCCTGGCCTGGAGAAGAGCCAAAGATTCTGGAGTCAGACAGATCCAGGCCCATGGACTCCCTGCTCCTGACTTGCTGTCTCCTTGGGCAGCTTACTCAGCTTTGGTTCCCTCATCTGTAAAGTGGGAATACCTCACTGCAAGGGTTGCTGTGCATCCAACAGAGGTAGTGCATAGAGGACATGCTCAATCAAAGTCAGTTCTCTCCAAGAACGAGAGCTTGGTGCATTTCAAAGCTGAAATACTACTTTGGACAGTGTCGCCAGTCACACTAGGTATTTTAGCAGAGATGACAGTAAGAGTCAGTCCTCACAATACTGAGAACCTTCTCCAGCCTCACTGCATACCACTCACTCACACCTTCAGACTGTCTAAGAGAAAGGGATCAAGGAAGATACCTTGAGGAAGCCCCCCCCCCCCGCAAGACTTTGCTGTGCTGGTGGCACGTTTTACTGCAGTGGTCTGTGGAAAGCACTGAGAGGCAGCCACCCCTTCCATGGGATCGGCTTATTTCTACTCACGTCATAATCCACGCAGACAGCACACCTCACTTCTGCACCCCTCACTGCTAGGTTTGTTTGTTTGTTTGATTGATTTTTCCCAGTGCTTAGTTGTTATCCTATTGTATTTCTAAAANCAGATATGGGCAGGTATATTATTAAGTATTGGCAGTTATCATCTTGGGCCCAAAGCAGTACTATCTTTTTCTCTTATTTGTGCTTGCATAATTTGTTCTAGGAGCTTTCTAGACTAAACCAACAGGCCATTGACTGGCCATGAATGAATGAGGTTGACTCCCATCCTATTACATCCTGCACTTTTCCAGACCCTTGTGGGAGAAAGGAAAGAATGGGGGCAGGTCTTGACTGGTGTGTTCAATAAATAAATACCCCACTAGGCACTGTGCTAGGTGCAGGGACTGCATCCAGTTGGAGAATGCCTGGCCTGCCTTGTGCAGGCTGGAGGAGAGACAAGTTGAAAAGAGATGGGGCAGAACACTGTCTGAGGACCTTAGGAGATGAGGAGATTTGTCCAGGGCTGGCCTGGCCTGGAGAAGAGCCAAAGATTCTGGAGTCAGACAGATCCAGGCCCATGGACTCCCTGCTCCTGACTTGCTGTCTCCTTGGGCAGCTTACTCAGCTTTGGTTCCCTCATCTGTAAAGTGGGAATACCTCACTGCAAGGGTTGCTGTGCATCCAACAGAGGTAGTGCATAGAGGACATGCTCAATCAAAGTCAGTTCTCTCCAAGAACGAGAGCTTGGTGCATTTCAAAGCTGAAATACTACTTTGGACAGTGTCGCCAGTCACACTAGGTATTTTAGCAGAGATGACAGTAAGAGTCAGTCCTCACAATACTGAGAACCTTCTCCAGCCTCACTGCATACCACTCACTCACACCTTCAGACTGTCTAAGAGAAAGGGATCAAGGAAGATACCTTGAGGAAGCCCCCCCACCCCCCGCAAGACTTTGCTGTGCTGGTGGCACGTTTTACTGCAGTGGTCTGTGGAAAGCACTGAGAGGCAGCCACCCCTTCCATGGGATTGGCTTATTTCTACTCACGTCATAATCCACGCAGACAGCACACCTCACTTCTGCACCCCTCACTGCTAGGTTTGTTTGTTTGTTTGATTGATTTTTCCCAGTGCTTAGTTGTTATCCTATTGTATTTCTAAAATCTCGGAAGATCTAGATTCAAAATTCCTATTTTAGTTTTTTCTCTTTATTAAATGTTTTACATTATAAAAGTAACAAAACCACAACATAGTTTTAAATACAGTAGCTTGAAGTGTCCATCATTCTACCGTGAGAGCCAACTATGCCACTTGCAGATTTCCTCACTAGTTATTTTTCTGTGTATATTATTACACGTAGATAAAACTATAGCATTCATGTCATTTCCTCCCTGCTTTGAAACCCATGTTGTTACACAGTCTTAGTAACTATAAGTTAAAACATCTGCAAGATAGTTATTCTCATGGTTATACATGATTATAAGTCACTGTTGGGCATTTCAGTTGCTTCCAATTTTTCACTAACGGAAATAGTTTTGTGATGATAGATTGTATAACTAAAACATTTAAAAATATTTTGGATCGCTTCATTGGCACAACTTCATTATTGGAAATATTGTGTGAAAGGGTGTGTGCTTTTAAACAATTTTTGACACGTGCCACCAAGTAGCTTATGAAAGGCTTACACTCCTTTACATATCTACTAGTAAAGAATCAGAGATCCCGTTTCACTGCGTCCTTGCCAGCACTGAGTACTGTCCTCTACATGGTCCTCTTTGTTTAATGTCCAAAATGATTGATTCGAAGCCCTCCTGAAGAGAGGGAGTGATGGCGCTGAGACATGCATGACGTGATGTCCTGCCTCAGGCTTGGGAGCCCCCTCCCCAGTACACTGGGCCTCCGGAGTGTCTGTAAGGCAGCCAACCTGCTGTTTTAGTCACTCCATCTCTGACCCAACATACAAAATCCATGCAGGGACATACGATCAAAACAGAGTGCTGGCTACTTATTGGGATGCTGTCCATTTCAATTGCTCTCCCTTGAGACTTTTTTTTTTTTCTTTAGAATTAGTGTTCCTGGGGCCGGCCCGGTGGCGCACTGGATAGTGCGCCGCTTGGGAAGCGCGGCGGCGC
>NW_007727387.1:255424-257657 GCF_000696425.1 Galeopterus variegatus | reverse complement strand
AACTGCCTTGGCCTGTGTGTCTCGTCCCCGCTGGATGTGCTCGACATCTTCGTAGAATAACTTATCGCAAAACTTGGAGACACAAGAATAAACGACTCTGAAGAGGAAAAGCCTTCAGTTAGGAGAAGACAGAGAGTGGCCAGGGGAACATTCCAGAAGCCAGGCTGTCCAGTGCAGGCCAAGCCACTCACTGACTTGCTACTTAAATTCACTTTGCCTCTCTTTGCTTTAGGCTATCTGTGTGAGAAAATGACTTTGGGAAATATTTGATGTGATTTTCTAAATGTTTACAGAGAAAATACTTAAGAAAATTATAGATATATTTTATAGACAAAGACTTAAAGAAGACTTTAAGACTTAACAGGCTTATTGTCTTACATTTCACTCAAACTGGTATAATCTCGACTCCAGTAGCCTGTGATAAGTTACATGTATACAATGAGATTCTGCAAGTAACTAAAATTTATGCAAAAATTTACACAGAGAAATATACTCAAAAATACTTGAACAAACCTTCCAGTAAAGCACAGGAAAAAGAAAATAGAGAAATGAATGACAGGGGAAAAAACAGAAAACAAAAAATAAAATGGCAGACTTATGTTCTAACATTTTTGATAATTACATTAAATGGCCTACTTTATTTGTAATGTCCTAAAACATAACATGGAATAGTAATCGGCAATAAAAAGGATCTTACTATTGATACATGCAACGACTTGGATGAATCTCAATGGCATTATTCTGAGTAAAAAAAGGTCATTCTCCAAAGGCCACATACTCTATGATTCTATTTATAAAATATTTGCTAAATGACAAAATGATGGAGATGAAAAACAGATCAGCAAAGAGTTAAGGATGTTTGGGGGAAGCAGAGGGTGGGCCTGACCATAAGGTGGTAGCATAAGAGATGTCTTTGTGGTGAAAAAATAATTGTGTATGTTGATCGTGGTGATGGTTACGTGAATCTATACATGTAATAAAATGACAAAGAACTATGCACACACATGTACCAATGTCAATGACTGGTTTGAAATTCTACTATAGTTACCTAAAATGCAACCACTGGGTCAGGGGAAATTAAGTGACAAGCACATGGAGCCTCTCTGTACTATTTTTGCAACTTCCTGTGAATCTATAGGTATTTTAAAAGAAAATGTTAAAAAAAAAAANCTCACTGGCTGAGCGCAGTGCAGGCGCAACACCAAGGGTTGTGATCCCGTTGCCGGTCCCCAGTACGGGTGTGACACTGAGGGTTGCGATCCCGTTACCGGTCAGTAAAAAAAGACAAAAAGGAAAAAAAAAAAAGAATTAGTGTTCCTTTCCTAGGTATTCAAAAGGATTAGCAAAGAAGGGAAGTTAAGAAAGACTGGGCTCACGGATCCCACCTGTGCCCTGAGGAAGGCTCTCAGTCCGGACAGGGGATCCGTCCCTCCACGCCTGCCCCTGCCCCTCCACAGCACGCTCGTCACTGCTCTTCGTCTTGCCCGCACTCACTAGCTGGCAAGCGAGCTGACAGGCACCTGCCACCTGGCTCTTTGCTCTTTCACCATGACTCATCATGGGGTTTCACGTGCTTTGAACGTCACCCGCACTGAGCAATGAATGGGCATAGGCTTTGATTTACTGCAGAATGCATCCTAGTGAGACACCTTTCCAGCCAGGCCATGCTGGCAGCAGGCAGAAGCAAGGACAGCAGATAGAGACCCGTTGGGAGTCACCTTCTGCATTTTATTTCTTTTTTCTGTCAAGGACAAAGTTTGATGCTGACGTTCGTTCATGCTCTAAAATATCACAGTCACCTTTACTTCCTTGAAATTCTGTTAAGCCTAAAAGTATTTGATAGGAAAGCCGAGGGGGTTCTTGTTCCTGAAATAGAATGAAAACCTTATTCACACTGACCTAAGCCTTCCCATTTCTGAAAACTGGGTGTGACCTGGATGACCCTGGTGTGACCTCTGCCCTTGCTGTGCTTTGCCTGTGTGGCCTGGAATAACTGCCTTGGCCTGTGTGTCTCGTCCCCGCTGGATGTGCTCGACATCTTCGTAGAATAACATCGCAAAACTTGGAGACACAAGAATAAACGACTCTGAAGAGGAAAAGCCTTCAGTTAGGAGAAGACAGAGAGTGGCCAGGAGAACATTCCAGAAGCCAGGCTGTCCAATGCAGGCCAACCCACTCACTGACTTGCTACTTAAATTCACTTTGCCTCTCTTTGCTTTAGGCTATCTGTGTG
>NW_007727387.1:249254-253718 GCF_000696425.1 Galeopterus variegatus | reverse complement strand
AAAAAAAAAAACAGTCTACAGCCTTGATGCAACAATAAACAGATCCTTATACATCTGACCAGTGCTAATTTATAAGGCACTAGGGCAAGCTCAGGTGAGAATCTAACACATCCAGTCAGCCCAGAGCTGCAATTCCTCAACCATCCCACAGAGTTAAAGCATCTCAGGAGAAAGAGCACCTTAACCTCGGTTCACTAAACTAATTTAAAATTACCCATTGTTGATCTTATCCTCGCAGATTCCTAAGAAAGATGCTAAAATAAAGAGAAAATGCATGACTTCTCTATCCGTGTCCGAGGTGTTTTAGAGGTGGCTGGGTACAGGTAGCAACCGGGATCAGGGGGACTTTGAACCAGTGGGCTGCCCCACGATTCCTGTGCTTTCACACACCCACCCACACCCCCATGGTAGTATGGGATGCTGGGGCTGTAGAAGTAACATGCTGGACAGAGCTGGAAGGCAAAAGGGGCAGGCATGCTGCAGAGCATGCAACTTGAGTCAGGCTTTTGCCTGGGAAAGGGTCTGAGGTCATGGCCAAGGATATAGCTGAGAGGAGACACGAACATAGTGCAGCAAGAAAGACAAAGAGCAACATGGGATGGAGCCAAAACCAAGGTCTGAGTATGACCCTGGCAGAATCACCAGGTCTCTGATGCCCACAGCCTGTTGAGACAACCCAGTACAAAGCTGCTAAATGCTTAGGCATTGGTTGTCACTATCATTTTGAGCTAGTGGCCAGGTTGTTTAGCTTATCTCTAGTTCTAGCCATTCTGCTCTAGACCCAGGACTAGGNCAGGCATGTGGCAATGACCAGCCAAGCCCTCCCAAGGCTGAGGACCACCACTGCCATCCCAGCCTGGAGCTCCTGAAGCCACACTCTGGCTGGTGAGAGGGCTGGAAAGGGGAGACGTGAAAGAGCTGAGTGTGTGAACAGCACCTCTTTTTCAACAGTTATCCCATTAACATGCCCTAAATACACAGCAGGCAATTCCAAAATTAGGCAAAGGGACTACAATTTACTGGGCACCTACTATGGGTCCAAATCAGCTTGATCCCAAAGCCAGACTCACCACATGCCCTGGCTGCTTGTGTCGCCTCAGAGTTGAGCACCAGCACTCCACTGGGGCATCCTCATTTAGTCAAGACTCTCCTTCCACGAGCATAAGCATTTCTCTGGAGCACGATGCATTGTTCCCAGTTGACCCCGAAGCTTTCTCCAAGGGTCTCTTTATGAGGGGCTGCACAGGGACTGTGCCAGGCATGGCATAGAATTGCCTGCCCTGCTCCAGTGGGCTCAGCCATTGTGACGGCAAAAATTAATCACAATGGAAATAAAATCATACAGTGCCCCAATGTCCCATACATGCAGGGTGGTATGCAGGTTGATGTCAAGGTTCATCAACCGATGGATGAGTGAAGGGTAATTTCCAGACATCTGACTCACCCAAAGAGGACCATTTCCTATCCCCTGGCAATCATTTCTGCAGGGACCTCTAACTTAGTGGCCAAAGCCAGGGTTCAGCTCTTCTTCTGCGTTCTTCTCTCTATCCCTCGTCTATCTGCCCCTCTCTATTTGGAATAGAAATGTTGAAACTTACCGGTGAGGATGAAGGTATGTGCTGTCAGGGCAAAACACCCCGAAGACTCTAAGGGCGACAGCATAGGAATGGGCAGAGTGCTATTCACAGCCATAGGGACAGCTGCACTATCGCTGAGTGACACTACATAGTATCTTCATAGAGGGTGAGAAACATGGGGCTCAGCAAAGTGACTTTCATCACAGTTGATG
The DNA here is from genome assembly GCF_000696425.1 of Galeopterus variegatus. Lineage (NCBI taxonomy): Eukaryota > Metazoa > Chordata > Mammalia > Dermoptera > Cynocephalidae > Galeopterus > Galeopterus variegatus. The sequence goes on along the minus strand of NW_007727387.1, from coordinate 251,929 downwards.
CAGTACTGTTCCAGGGCCAGAGAAAAACGGAGGTGCAGCTGACCAGTGCTGTGGTTGCTGCGAGTCCTCTCTGCATGCAGAGGTGAGGCCATCTCCTCTTGTGGTTCCTCCGGATTCACCTCTCTTGTGATAAAAGAACTTTGATTCTCTTAGGTATCCATACTCCCCTCAGTTTAGTCTGTGCTGTTGGGTGGCAGACCTCACCCCCAGAAGCTGGGTGGGCATAGAACCCTGATCTAGCCAAATGAAAGCATTTTGCTCTGGGATGGGCATGTAACCTAACTTGGAAAATAAAAACCAGTTTTGGGATTTTTGCTAAAATTACCAGAATAGAGCATGTGTGGTATGGGGTAGAATTCCTATGTGATTGACTGTCAGCCTGGAACTGTTGGGGGCACCGATGTCACTGTGCTGAGATAGCCTGCCAAGAACAGAGCCAGTCCAAGGGCAACCCCCACTAAGAGATGGAAAAGCACAGCTTCCTGCAAGCCGACTTGAGCCTTGAGATCCAGCACGCCTGGAGCCAGACTGTTTTCAGGCTTTAGGTATGGGAGGTGATGAATCCTCTTTTTTTGCTTCTGTTAGTTTGAAATGGCTTTCTACCACTTGCACAGAAACGGTGCTGAGAAACCCAAGTGTGGACAATTAGGCTTGTATGAAATGTGAGCAGTATGAGATCAGTAGGTCCTCAGCTGACACACAATCAGTGCTGTGCCGTTGTGCAAAACTGAACTATGTCCACCACAGTTGGCAAACAGCCACCCCACCTCCAGAGACCTCTGCTGCCCAGGCCTCCCGGACCATGCCCTGGCATGCCCTGGACTTCCCCACAATCTGTCAGCTAAAGGGTTAGCACCTGGCACAGCAGGGAGCCTCTGCCCCAGCCACTGCACTTGTTCTGCTGAAGGACATCAGCGTCCCTGCTGCACAGTTCAGTGGTCCTTTCTCTGTGCTTATTCTCCTTGGCCCTTCAACAACATTTGACAGTCCCACCTTGAAACTCTCTCCCTGGCTGCCAGGGCATCTTGCGCACCTTCAGTTCTGCTATCTTTCAAGATACGCCTTCCCATCTCCTTTGCTGGTTCCTCCCCAGGTCCTCACCCGCTAAAGACTGGAGTGCCCAGCGCACAGTCCTCGGTTCTCTTTGCCACGTGCACACATTCTCTTGGTGGTCTTGTTCACTCTCCTGGCTTGAAACACTATTCCTAATTTACATCTCACTGGACCCCTCCCTTGAGCTCCAAGTTCATACATCCAATGGCCTCCACAGTGCCTCGACCTGGATATGTGACAGGCACCTCAACAGTGAGCTCGTGATGTCCAGCGCAGCCTCACAGCAGCTCTTCCTGTGTTGTCCCCTTTCATCTTCCAACTGCCCGAGCCTACGTCCTCAGTCTTTTCCTTAAGTCCTCCCTCACACACACAAACCCCACGCTTGATCTGTCATCAGGCACTTTCAGCCCACCTCACACCACCTCTGCTGCCATCTCCCCAACCCAAGCGCCCTCATCTCTCACCTGGATTACTGCAATCTCCGCAACACCAGTCTCCAGCTTCTGCCTTCAACCTACTATGGTGTATTCTTGGCACAGCAACCAGAGTGATTCTTTTCAAATAATAAGTCAGGTCACATCACTCCTCTGCTTAAAACAACCCAGTGCTTCCCATTTATTCAGAGTAAACGACAACACCATTACCATGAGCCTCACGCTTCCACCCCTAGGCCGTTCCCTCTAACCTCTGCTTCCACTAACTCCCTGCACCTCGACTGCTCTGGCCTCAGCCAAGCCAACCATGACTCCCTCAGGCGTTCGCCCTCACTCCTCCCTTGGCTGAAATGCTATTTTCCAGTTACCTGCATCACTTGTTTCTTCACTTGGTTCTTAATTCAAATACAGTTGGCCCTCAGTATCTGTGGGCTTTGCATCTACAGATTTGACCAGCAACAGATTGAAAATATCCAAGAATAAAATGTACAATAAGAAATAACAGTACAACAATGAAAAATAATACAAACAAAAAATATAGTACAAGAATTATTTATGTAGCATTTACACTGTAATAGATACTACAAGTAATATAGAGATGACTTAAAGTATACAGGAGATGTGCATAGATTATATGTAAATACTACACCATTTTCTATGAGTGACTTGAACATCCTCAGATTTTGGTATCCACAGGAAGTCCTGCAACCAATCTCCTGTGGATACTGAGGGGTGACTATTATTTTCTTAATAAGCCTTCCTTACCACTCTGTCTGACAGATTGCAATGCCCACCTCTATTTCCTGTGCTTTTGTAGTTATCATTATCTAATATGCTTTATAGTTCACTCATGTAAATTGTCTGATGGCTGTGCTCTTCATGAGAATGTGAACTCAGTAAGGACTGGCGACTTTTTTACTATTTTCCTTGTTGCTCTGTCAAGCAGTAAACACCACATACCACAAGCTATTGATAAATAACTTTCAATGAATTTGTGGGACTCATTCCATTCTCATTATAAATATTTTGATTGTCATTCCTGGGGACACTCCTTCTGCCCCATCTTCACACAATTCTGGGGAAAACCAGCAATCACTGTCAGTTATAACTGAAATACAAACACCTATTGATCCCGAATTGGCCTTCCAGAGAACTGAGTACCTGTAAAGGGGCCCTGGGTAGGGGCTG
>NW_007727387.1:245422-248833 GCF_000696425.1 Galeopterus variegatus | reverse complement strand
TGATCCCGAATTGGCCTTCCAGAGAACTGAGTACCTGTAAAGGGGCCCTGGGTAGGGGCTGGAATCATTGTATTCACTGGGAATGATGCCCTGTAAATTCATAATTCAGATTCATAAGTTAACATCTAATTCACATACCACCATGTATTAATTTAGCTTCGGAGCATTCAGAAATTCTCATTATAGGAAAGACAGGCCTGGGATTGCTCACACACCCCACATGAGGGCCTGGGCCCTGAGGCTGTGTCTGGGTCTGTAGCTCTATGGGCAGCCTGCCCTGCCACTACTGGCAGAGGACTGCTCCCTGCCATTTGAGTCTGAAAAAGCCACAGAGCATGTGAGACTTCAAGTCTGTTCACAGAGGTTTAATTGGCAGAAGGAATTTCAAGAGTGGGATGAAGGCCGTGCAAGGACGGGAGAGAGAAAAACAGAGGGGAAACAGATGAACATGCTCTTTGCACGACTTCTGTAGAGGAAGACCAGGGGATGAGCAAACAAAGCAAGGCCGGTGCCACGTGTTACCTTAGACCGAGGGCGTCCTCCACCACGCCTTTCCCCTTCAGGCCGGGCTGGAACGAGCAGAAGCTAAACAAAAGGGAAGGATAATTCTATCAGCAGAGTCAACACTCTTCAACCTCCAGCAAAGACATGTCCCCACCTGCCCCAGATTGTGGACACCAGGCCTGGGTGTACCTCTAAGGCACCTCTCAGCACCCTCTGGCATTACACTCCAGCCCTAACAATAACAACGACAGCAATGAAACAGTAGTTACTAAGGCAACGTGACTGGGGTCCCTCCTCTGGGCCAGGCCCTTTGCATTTCCATTGCCACTTTCATCAACCACTGCTGTGTATCCCAGTGTGCCATTCTGGGGACAGATCCTATCTTAACTTAAGGCTCTTTGAGGGTGGGTGCAGTTGTGGAGTTTATGTTAAGCCACATTCCCAGCCTGAGTCATGGATGTATAAGAATTGTAGATTGTGAAAAACTTCTTTTAATGCACAGAAACTGTAGGGGGAAATGCATGGCACGTCTGCTTACTCAGTCTGGTCTAAAATAGACCATGAGGGCAGTTTTAGGAGGAATCTGACTGCCGCCCTAAGCACCTGGCTGGAAGGCTCTGCTGCATCAGAGTAGGCGTGTCGGGCACTGGCCCTGCAGCCTCCTACAGGAGCTGCATTTCTCCACTGTGGCCCTGCCCCTGGACGCATCAGCTGGTCTTGGTGCCAGTCACTGGCCAGGGCCACCAGAAAGCAAAGCTAGAACCTCTGAGCACAAAACAGGGCTCCCAGGACAAGGGTGTCAAATCTTACTTCCAAACTTCCAGCCCAAAGTGGAGCAGAACGTGAGCACCCAGCCCCTCTGTGGTCTGCTATGACTAGAACCTGCCTTCCTTTCTGTCCTGCCTGCATTCTCTCCAAATCCATCTACTTATCTGTAACTTTAGTAATAATAAAAATAAATAACCATGAGTATTAAGAATTTAGACACTGGCTTAGATTTCTTACATTGATTAATCTACTTGGAGAAAGAGAAGTTAAACTAAAACAGCAGGCTTCTCTCAATGCACAAGTGGGAAATCAGTCGTTTGGAATTCTTTCCAATGAAATGTGAAATTGGAGCAACTAAAACTGGCAACTGGGATCAAAAAGAAAAATTAAGCCAAGAAAAATCACTTGGAAAATTAGAAAATAAAGCCAGAAAATTCTGGAAGGCCCATCAAACAGCCAGTTTCTTAAATATGTTGCATCTGCATGATTTTTTTTCCCCTGCAGTTCCTATTGTCCCAAACCATGAAAATGGAGTCTGTTCCCCAGGATTTAGGGAGGGAGCTCCCCTGTCTTTTCTCTGCACTTCATTCCATGATGCAACAGCTCTGTGGGTGATGGGGTTCTTCCTGTGCTTACACCAAATCCTGCTCGTCATGGGTTGAGAACACCTTTCCTGAGAACAGAGCTGAGCATTCTCTGTTCCTCCACTCTCGGTTCAGGGTCAGTTTCCTTGGAAGGAGGTTTTTGGACCCTTACCTTTTGAAGACCTTACTGCAATCACTGTTGTAGAAGACAAGAAACTTGGAGTATCCATTCTGGAAGAAGATCTCCAGGGCGATGTCCTGTAAAGAGAAACCCCTTGTTACTGCTCCAAATGTTTCCTAGAATGGAGATATCCAAGTGACAGAGTGCTGGCAATGGGTCATTTGATCTCTGTGTCAGACAACACTTCCTGGTGAGTCCTCTGTCCTCCCTTGGGGAAGGAGACCTTGGTGACAGTTGAGTGGTGCTCTGCAGACAGGGTGGGAGGGCAGGGGACCTGAGTGCAGCCTCAAGTTCCTTCAGCTGAAGCACAAAGCAAAAGGCCCTCTCCCAGGACAAGCGAGGAGCAGATGAAGGGAGAAAGTATCCTGTGACATCCTCAGACACGTTCACTTCCCAGTCGTGGGTTTGGTTTCCTGAGCCAGGGGTCACCTTACCGGAAACGCCAGGGAGCTATTCGAGTGGGTGCAGCTCTCAAGCTGATCTACGGACTTGAAAGGCACAGGGTGCTTTGCCAAGTCCGTTTGACACGTTCACTTCCCAGTCGTGGGTTTGGTTTCCTGAGCCAGGGGTCACCTTACCGGAAACACCAGGGAGCTATTCGAGTGGGTGCAGCTCTCAAGCTGATCTACGGACTTGAAAGGCACAGTGTGCTTTGCCAAGTCCATTCTGCTGAGCTGTTCTGATGTGGCCACACTGACACAGCAACGTTGCTACCAGAGGTCCTGTGTTGACTTATAAGTGAGGTCCACATTATTTTCCTTCCTTTTCCTTCTCTTCCCCTTTCCCTCGTCTTTCCCTCTCTCCCTCCCTTCTATTCCAAGCTATGTAAATAACAGATTTGGAAAAAGGGATACAGAGAGTCTATTTGTGGCATAAGCCTCAAGACAAGATGAGAGAATTCCCAGGGCCACCGGGAGGGTCAGGGAGGGGTGTGGCCTGGACATGGAGGGATGGATGGGTGGGGTAAGGCTCAGACTCAGAGACGGGTTACTGCCTCCAATAACAGACCCCATCCTGCATCTACCTGGCTGCAAGTGAGCTCTCAAAGCCCAGTTCATCAGGGCTCCTGAGCAGAGGGAAGGTATTGGCGATGACCTTGCAAACCTCCCTCCTCTGCTGGTGAATATAAGAACCTCAGGGGATTTTTTCCCTACAAATAGAAATATAAATCACGTGCAGAACAGAACCCTTTCTGTTTAGATTCTGATTAGAATCTGTGGAGGACACAGCTTTCCCTGGCTACCCTAAGTGCCAGGCTCTTTCTCCTGGGAGAATCCAGGGCTGGACAAACAGTGGCCTTGTTCTCCAAGCCGCCTGCCATGCCACCCGTGCCCAACAAGGCCCTGCATACACACTCTCCCACTCTGGCTTCCA
>NW_007727387.1:243604-245031 GCF_000696425.1 Galeopterus variegatus | reverse complement strand
CCTGCCATGCCACCCGTGCCCAACAAGGCCCTGCATACACACTCTCCCACTCTGGCTTCCACCACTGTCAGAAGGACCGACCATCCAGAAACAATCACTGTTTACTGGAAAAAAGAAACTACTTACTGACAAGGTTTGCTAGTGTCTATACCCTGTAAGGTAGACATATAACCATAAAAAATAATTTTGAGTACCTCCTATGTGCCCCCAAATGTGCTATGTGTCATACAAGTAAGTGGAACGTTTGTGTCCTTATTACATCAATCAGGGCCAAGCACTGTCCCCTTGCTGGCCTTTGGAACTTACCCAGACCCTGCAGAGAGGGTGAGGCAGGGATACTGGGCAGGCTCTTCCTCTGAAAGGAGCCACCTTCTGTTCAGTGCCTGGGGAAGCCCCGGAAGGCAGTGACTGAGGCTCTGCGAGAGCCGGTTGGAGGGGTCAGTCAGGAGGTCCCTAAACCACTGGCCTAGGAAATGAGCAGGAGCCTGGAGACAGGTGAGCAGAGGGGCTCCAGTGCCACATGGTCAGAGCAGAGCAGACAGCACCCAACTCTCTGTCATCGACTCTACTGGAGGCGATGGAGCTGCCTTGTCCCGCTCTCCTAAGTCTCTGAGGCGGCTATGGGGTATGTCAAGGGGAGAACAGAGCAAAGAGGCTGGAACAGAAACAACACAGTGAGCAAGGCCCAGCAGGCCACGACAGGGACTGGAGAGACAATGTGGCAGAAGTCAGAACTCCAGCCAGGGACTGGGACCAACATAAGCCCAGGTGTCTCCCTGAGGCACTGGGCTGTGCACAGGTACAAGGAGGGGTCGTGGAGGTGTGTCCCTCAATGGTGCCTGGACCACCTGTCTTATGAAGAGATGACCCTCCCTCTAGCCCCTCCCGGCATGTCAGCGCCCTGGGGGCATACCTGCAGGAGGAAGCGGGCCTGCCGGAGCTCCCTGAGGTCGCTGTAGCTGTGACGCTGGCAGGAGTAGTGCTCGGAGGACCTGTCTTTGCTGCACAAGTTGAAAATGAAGGGATCGCTGATGCTGAAAAGGAAACAGGACATGCAGTGCACTGTTGGGACATCTGTGAGACAGGGGTTCTGGCAGGCTTCTTCTGCTCCCTGCCCTCCGGGGCCCCACCCAGGTCTCTGGGGACACATCAGAGGAGTGCTGGGGTCACTGTGGACTAGTGGGCCCACTGATCTGATAAACCTTTCTGAATGCCTGTCCAGGCAAGGGACAGCAAGGCAATGGCACAGGCTCCAAGACAATGTCACCACAGGTGCAGGGGGCGGAGGGATGGGGGAAGGCACCTGGGTAGCGAGGGTGGGGGCAAGGAGGAAAGTCTTCACGGATCCTCTGCATGAGGGTACCCATGGCCAGAGAGCCTGGGGTGAGCCCCTATTCTTGAGAGTGAGATCAGGAGGCCTGGCTCTG
>NW_007727387.1:240726-242931 GCF_000696425.1 Galeopterus variegatus | reverse complement strand
CGAGGGTGGGGGCAAGGAGGAAAGTCATCACGGATCCTCTGCATGAGGGTACCCATGGCCAGAGAGCCTGGGGTGAGCCCCTATTCTTGAGAGTGAGATCAGGAGGCCTGGCTCTGAGGTGCCCAGACTCCCCCACGCCCTCCTCTCCTGCCCCCAGACAGGGGCAGTGTGAGCCCCAGGATGCCTCTCAGGCTTGGGGAGCGCAGAATGCCCAGCAGGGAGTGTGAGCAGCAGAAGCTCAAAGGTTCAAGGGAAGCACGTGGCCACAGAGATCAAGTGCAAACCAAAACTAGAAGGGCTCAGACACCAGTGTGAGGAAAAGGAGAGGGGCAGAGAAAAGCAGAGAGACCACCAGAGCGGCCGGAGGGCTAGGGTGCAGAGCCTCTCTGTGCAGCACCAGGACCCTGAGAGGCTTCCCAGCCCAGGCCCACAGGCGCCTTCAGGACACTGTCTTCTCTCCCAAGGTGAGTGGGGCCGTGTGTCGCAGAGGTCGTGGGGTGATGTTCTGGTGGTAAACCATGCAGCTCTTCAGCACCCTGGGCACCCCTCCCCCACACCTCTGGCAGTCCTGAGAGCTTCCTAGACGGACTGTCCTGAGTTGCTGGGTATACCCAGCCCCGGACATAGAGGTCCGCTGAACTCTGAAGAGCCTGTTTCCTCACACAGCAGGAACAGCTGTCTGAAAGAGCTCATTTGGTTTGCAACATTCAGATTCAGAAAGGGTAGGGGGCATATTCTGGAAATTCCCGAGCCAGGCCTTGCATAGCAAGCAGCAAGCTTGTAGAAGTGGTCAGGGACCTGTGAAAAAGGCAGAGTAGGGACCCATGTGTGACATGAGACCTGCCTTCTGCCCACTCTGATGATTGGAGGCCTGCAGGAGGCAGGAGGTGGTTCAGAGATGAGACCACCTTTATAGTTATGATGCGTATCTCAGGAGACTTTCCATGAGAAATGTCACAGCACCCCCTCCTCTGAGAGAAGAAGAGGAGAGGAGGGGAAAGGGAGAATCATGAATTTGTCCAAATATTTATTCCCAAAGAGAACAATTTGTACGCTGCAAGAAACTGAAATACCTTGAGATAACCAGATGGAGCTTTTCGCCATTGGTACAAATGGGGGCTTAAGAAACAATTGATTTTAGTTATAGACAGTTACATTTCTGAACATCTGGGTGATGTCATCATTCCAAATTGTGTATCTGACCACAAAAATTCTAATAAAATGTTCTTGCCTTAGTCCGTTTAGAGTTTCTATAACAGAAAACCTGAGATTGGGTAGTTTATAAAGAAAAGATGTATAGCTCACAATTATACAGGCTGGAAAGTTCAAAAGCATAGTGCTGCATCTGGTGGTTTCTGGTGAGGGCCACGTGCTGGGTGAAAATGTGGCAGAGATGGGGAACAGCAAGCAAAGGTGTGCATGGAGAGAGGAAGCAAAGAGCCTAGGAAGCCAGACGAGCTCTTACAACAACCTGCTCTCGCGGTAACCAACCCGGACCCACACTCCTCCCACTAGCCCACCTCCCAACACTGTCATATCGGGGATCAAATTCTGACATGCACTTCAGAGAGGAAAAATTCAGACCATAGCAGCCCTTCTAGGACTCCAAAAATAAAGGGCCTCTGAAGCACGTTAGCCCTGGAGAAGCCTGTTTGCTGACTGCAGGCCCTGAGAGCCAAGAGCTAAAAGAGGTCCTGCCTCAAGGTGGTCCTGCCAGTCCCAGCCCAAGGTGGCAGGGAATGGGTGAGAAGATTGTTTCATCTCCCCCTGATCCCAGCTCCCAGTGCCGTCCCCACTGCCTAGCCTACAGCAGACCAGGGGGCCTCCGTGCCACACTTCTGGGAGAAGCCAACAGGGAGAGGTCAGACTGTCACACAGGCCCGGCAGGAATTCTCCAGTCTATAGTCAGTGGTGGTCCAGCACCTTCAGTGCTAAGAGCTTAGACTTGTGCACCCAGTGGATGGTTACTGGTGGGCAGAAGAGAAGCCTGCCCACGGGGGACACAGCCTGAGCTCTTTGCTTAGAGCTCTGCCCAGCAAGACTTTGAAGCTGTAAACTCAGGCTCTTTGCAGCCCTTCCTGCTCCTTCTGAGAACAACTCTCCCGAGCCCTCTGCACTGAGCCCCATCACTTTAGGACTGATCGAATGTAAAATGTGGCTTTGGCTCTGGATTCTTCTGCTGGGATGCTTTAAGTCAAACCTGCT
>NW_007727387.1:238918-240254 GCF_000696425.1 Galeopterus variegatus | reverse complement strand
GCTCTTTGCTTAGAGCTCTGCCCAGCAAGACTTTGAAGCTGTAAACTCAGGCTCTTTGCAGTCCTTCCTGCCCCTTCTGAGAACAACTCTCCCGAGCCCTCTGCACTGAGCCCCATCACTTTAGGACTGATCAAATGTAAAATGTGGCTTTGGCTCTGGATTCTTCTGCTGGGATGCTTTAAGTCAAACCTGCTGCTGGCTGAGGCCCTTTGTCCATTATTAATGCCTCTAGCTGGGTCTAAGCTGAGCTTTCCCTAAACTTCTCTAACTCCCACTGGGGCCACAGTGGTAATTCTATTTCCTATCCTGGCTTAGATCCAACAACAGGTTAAGGTGCTGGCAGGAAGGACAATAGCGACACCACTGTGCTCCCACAGCCCGTGCTTAGGGGAACCCCGGCAAACGCCTTCTATATCTTACGTGCATTTGGCTGCTTTCTCTCCCCTGCAGACTGTGCAGAGGTAAAGCCTTCTTCCCGTGGCTCTCTGTCCTCCGCATCTTCTGCTGAGCTATGGGCATGTTTGCTGAGGCACTGTCATGTTCTATAGCCTGCCAAGCACTTCCCTGTTTAGTATCTAACTTGATCCTCAAAATGAACCTCTACTAAGCATGAGTTATTCTTACTCCCATATCATAAATGAGGAAACTGCATTCCAGGGAGATGAGACTTTTCCAAGGTCACACAGTCATTAAGAGGTGGAACTTGGATTCAAATCCAGGCCCTCTGATTCTAAAACACCAGCTCCTCTGACATTCTTTTTTCTCCTGAGGCAGAAAGGCTCCCTAGCTTTTGCAGAGCTTTCCCTCTTGCTCCCCTCCTCTCAGTTTATTCTGTGCTGGCTGATTCTGCAACCTAGGACTCTGCAACACTGATGACATGAGGAAGGATGCCCTGGAAAATGGCAAGGTGCTTTTAGGAGGAAAGACAGTCATTTTTCTCTTGTTTGTAGGAACTGAATAACCAGAGAGGGCAGGAACCCTCAGACAGACGTCAATTCTCAGAAAAGCTAAACTATATGCAACATTATTGAGATCATTGATGTAAATCCAAACTGAGGTCTGTTTTACATAGCATTAATTGCACAGCTGTGATTGGGTATCTGTGATAACACTACACCCTACATATTCTGCAAAATAAATCAAAGTCCAGGCACCCAAGGTTAATGGGTAGAAAGGGGCAGCCAATCCACAGTTTTCTTTAGGTAGAGCTGTTGCCATAGTTTATAGGGTGCTGTTCACAGTTCTACCACATGACAGCTCTCATATATATGCACATTGTCCAGGGTGGTCATAGCATAACTTTTAATATTCTTATTAGGGAAATAATACTAAGCTA
>NW_007727387.1:189885-238835 GCF_000696425.1 Galeopterus variegatus | reverse complement strand
AGGAAAGACAGTCATTTTTCTCTTGTTTGTAGGAACTGAATAACCAGAGAGGGCAGGAACCCTCAGACAGACGTCAATTCTCAGAAAAGCTAAACTATATGCAACATTATTGAGATCATTGATGTAAATCCAAACTGAGGTCTGTTTTACATAGCATTAATTGCACAGCTGTGATTGGGTATCTGTGATAACACTACACCCTACATATTCTGCAAAATAAATCAAAGTCCAGGCACCCAAGGTTAATGGGTAGAAAGGGGCAGCCAATCCACAGTTTTCTTTAGGTAGAGCTGTTGCCATAGTTTATAGGGTGCTGTTCACAGTTCTACCACATGACAGCTCTCATATATATGCACATTGTCCAGGGTGGTCATAGCATAACTTTTAATATTCTTATTAGGGAAATAATACTAAGCTAAGTGTTATTATATTATAGGCATGATATTGGTTGACATTGCCCTTGATAGTAGAAATGGATTTTGGAACAAAATATACTTTGATTTGCCCCACATTTGAAGTTATCCAATTACCATCAGAATTATATCTGGAATTTATACCCAGAATCATTCACTAGATCATAAACTCTTTACTAGACTCGGCCCATACCTTCTCCCTTCATATCTGTAGAGTCTACCATAGCGCCTAGCACAAGACAGATTTTCTATAAATATTTGTTGAGTTTAATTAAACAGAGAAATGGCGGCTTAAATTGCTCACTGATGTGGAGGACGTATCTGATTAAGAGTACCCTATCACCAAAAGCCAGTTGGATGGTTTGGGTTCCCACCAAATGAATCAAATGCTGTACCTCGTGATCTTGACTGCCATTGTTATGGGTGGAACTGTGGCCCCCAGAAGACATATGTTGAAGTCCTAATCTCCCTGCCTCAGAATGCAACTTTATTTGGCAACAGGGTATTTACAGAGTTAACCAGGTTAAATGAGGACATCAGGGTAGGTCCTAATCCAATAGGAATGGTGTTCTTATAGAAAGTGGATATTTAGACAAGGAGACAGACACACAGAGGGCAGATGATGTGAAGACACACAGAGAGCAGACAACCACGTGACTGGAGCAGTTCAGCTACAAGCCTGGCAGCACCAGGGAGTGCCCATGCATGCCAGAAGTTGGATGAGGCAAGGAAAGATTCTCCCTTAGAGCAGCCAGAGAAAGCACATCCCTGCCTGCACCTTGATTTCATACTTCTAGCCTTGAGGATGATGAAACAATACATTTCTGTTCTTTTAGAGCCACCCAGTTTTTTGTTTTTTTTTTTTTATTCCTTTTTTGTCTTTTTTCGTGACTGGCAACGGATTGCAACCCTCAAGTGTTGCTCCCGTACTGGACCAGGACCGGCAACGGGATCGCAACCCTTGGTGTTGCACCCATACCTCGCTCAGCCAGTGAGTGGCCGGTCTGTATGTGGGATCCGAACCCGGGGCCTTGGTGTTATCAGCACCGCACTCTCCCGAGTGAGCCACGGGCCGGCCCAAAGAGCCACCCAGTTTTTAACAGCGCTAGAAAACTAATGCAGCCGCCTTACTCAGCCAAGAAGGGAACCAATTACAAACAAAGGCTAACCTTCTCAGAAAGTTCTTGGTTTCTGAGGAAAGTTCCAAAGTACACAAGTCCAATCACTGATGGAGAATTTGCAGTGTTCTTGAATTTTATCTGAGATATTTTTATGTTATATCACAGAGCCTCTTTCAAGGTCAACTGTACTCAACTTGATGGCAGTATTTTAGAGAAACAATTCAGGGTTGACTTAGCTTTATTTTTAACAGGCTTATTTATGTATCCTCCTTAGTCTCCATGGTCAAAATAAGATTCTACCCCCATTGATCTGACATGATCTAACAGCCTGTCTCTGAGAACTGCATCTCCAGGAGTGCCAGTAGTCTCTAGGGCAGTAAACAAGACCCTGGAGAGAAACCACAGTTCAATTGACGAACACTTCTTTGAGGTGTGGTGACTAAAATCACCTGTGCAATTCCCAAATGGTATCAGGGTAGCAATTTGTTCTCAATCTACTCCTACTTGCAAGTTGGAAAAGTATGCTTTCAGACGTGGGGAGCCTCCCTTGCCAGTGCAAGTGAGTACATACAGCCCGACTACTGGGCTTCTATTAAAAGTGCAGACATAGTCAATTTGATTGTGATTAGATGTCCCTCATAAACACAACTTATTTAATCAAACAGATCTTATCTAACACTGTCTCAATCTAAACCAGAGGTGGAGAGTGGAGCAACGGACATGCAAGGCATCACACGGGCATGCCACGCACAGAGGTGGAGTGGGAGCTGTCGTCAGCTCTCAGAAAGACAAGTCTGCAGGCCCATTGTCCATATTGATCAGTATCAATAAAACATGAGCAATAAGATGGGATGAGTGTGCCAAGTATTAATTATGCTCTTTCAGCCTTGGAAGAGCACAGAAGACTTACAGCAATCGGTGAGTGTTTGGTATGAATAAAAGATAGAAAGTAACAGAGAGAAAGATGCTAATCATTTTAAAGCAAATCTAAATCAAAGGGGGTGGATTGACATCTACTCTCCCACACTCCTTTAACCTTGCTTCCTGACATAGGCTGGAAATGGTACAGCAACCAGGAGTTAACATTCTTGGTTATTGGCAAGTAAGACTCTGATTCCTTTGTCAATAATCTAAATCAGTATTTCTCAAAGTATGGTCCTGGATCAGGAGTTGAATCAGCATCAGCTAGGAACTTCTTAAAGTCTCAGGCCCTACCCCAGGCCTGCTGCTTTTTAAACCGGGGTGGGGCAGGGCCCAGAAGTCTGCATTCTGACAAGCCTTCTAGGTGCTTCTGATATAAGCTAGTTTGAAAGCCACCGGGCTAAGAGGTTATCTTGTCGTCACCTGAAAATCAGGCCCTACCCCAGGCCTGCTGCTTTTTAAACCGGGGTGGGGCAGGGCCCAGAAGTCTGCGTTCTGACAAGCCTTCTAGGTGCTTCTGATATAAGCTAGTTTGAAAGCCACCGGGCTAAGAGGTTATCTTGTCGTCACCTGAAACTTGGCTAGTCAGGAAAGGCAAGGCTTATTTCTGCATGAAGAAATCTTCATCCAAATGTCTTCAAAAGCAATGAAAACATACAATGTGGCAACTGGACTTTTGGCAAAAGTACAGACACAGCTTGATTTTGAATGGCAGTATTTTATAAACACAAGAGAATTGATCAACAATTGCTGATTGAACCCAAATAGACCAAACACACTTGATTCTAAAAAAAGACCTCAGAATTTACTGCCAGAAACCTCTGGTATTAGTTGGAATAAAAATGACTCTACAAATTTCTCCCCAAATCACACCCATCCTGCAAGACCCAGATCTTAACCACTTCCTCAGCCAGCCCTCCCTCACCACACCAGTCTCAGGTCACCTTTCCAGGTATAAACCCTTAAGAGTCCTCTATGACATACACTCATCCCAGGATGATAGTAGGCTCCAAACTCTTTCCAAGAAAACCAGTTTTTGCTGCCAACTGCACACGTGAGCCTGGGCATGAGGGGCAGTGTCTGATGTCTTACATGGAATGAGCAAGTAGCAAGTGGTTCAATGAGTAAGCTAGGCGACTGAATTCAATGACCCAGATAACCTAAGGAAAGATCCCTGTGTCCTGTGGTTCGTTCCATGTCAGGAGAGACATGAGGGGTGCCACGTCATCACCCATTCCTGATTCAGCTTTGGAGAACCACGGTCACAAATGGCCTCTGCCCACAGGTTCTTCTGTTTTACCTCATGGCTCAGTTCCAGGCCCAAAGCTAAGCCCACAAGAAGAACAAGACGGCAGGGGGAAGAGTGGGGCTCAGGGGGATCCGCTGGGAGAAGCAGAGAACTCACTTGGATAAGCAATGGCGGGTGCAGTAGACATCGCCCATGGGGGACAGTGTGAAGTTCTCACAGATGTAGAAGTGCTGGTGGCCAAAGAGCAGGACCCCTTCCGACACCAGGTGGCCCTGCACAATCACCAGGGAGAACCTCTGTGTCACCTGGAGGGAGAGAGCACCAGAGTCAGGCTGTACACACGTGAAGCATGCCCATGATTCCTGCGGACGACAGGAGGGCAGTGACCGGCCACCCACTACATGTCATGGAGGTGAGAGTAGTGCTGTGCACGAGTGACAGTGCAGCTGCCCAGAGCTGTGCTGCTCTTTGCAGCCTGTGTGGCGCTTCTACACCCAGCACCCTGCGCACTTGTTTAATTTATCTAAGCCCACCCTCACCCCCACCATGGAAAGCTTTCTGCGGTTAACAGCAAGGAATATTTACCAGGTACAAGGCATCCCTCAGTTACAGAGAATAAGGAGAATGGCCAGGGACCAGCTGGTAAGTGTCTGAGCCAGGGCTAGGACCAGGTCGCCCAGAATCCCAAGTGCAAGACTGGAACTGCTGTCTGCAACTGCTGGAAACGTTGGCAGCTTTCCAGAATTGCCTCTGCCAAAAGAGCACCTGGCCCAAGGTCATATCCCCTTTCCAGTGACAGTTTGTAGCCAACAACTGGTCACTGTGGAGTAGAAAGGCTTAGCCTCTTTGTCTCAAGTCAGCACAGCTCTGAAGAGCCATCCCAGAGCTGGAGCTCCATGGGCCCAGCAGAGGCCTTTGCTGAGACTGCACTGGAGTCATCACACTTCTCCATGGGCCCAGCCCTGTGGCCGTCACTCCCAACAGACTTCCTGCACGCACACTTCTGGCTCCTAGTTAGCTTCCCAGGAACCTGACCTGTGACAATGTCTTGGTGTGACCAGAGTCCTGCATGTAGTGAGGACTTAGTGGGTCCTGTACGGAATAAGTCCTTGCAGGGACAAGTGGGTGAAAAACGAAGATGGGGCCCAGAGGGACCATGCCCTCCATGTCTCAGGGTAACTCTGTGCTAATTCAAGTTCTACAAAAGCAGAAGTGATATATTTGGAAAAACAAAAAAATGGGCCCCAGGAGATAAGGGTCTCACCAAAGATCAGTCACCTAGAAAGTGGCACATCCAAGGACTGAAGCTAAGCTCCCTGCTTGCCCTCGAGAGCAGCGATGAGTGCACTGTGGTGACGCCCGAAAGCAGGCCCTGAACATCAGTTCTCTAGCTCCTGCGTCAGGTGGGGTTAGTCAAAGTCAGGGCCTCAGCCAGAAGGCTAAGACTCATGGAGGGTTTTGCTCCAAGATAAGCGCTAACCACTATGCTCCAGGGCAGGTCAGGGAAGAGTTGTTTTTCCTCAGTGAGGAGCCGCTGAGAGTCCTGGTTCTTGTAACTTCTGCTGCAGCTGGCTCTCTCAGCCTCTCCCGAGTCCTCAAACCACCTTCCAAGCCACAGAGCCCACCATAGACTCATTTCCAGTCACATCCATTCATCCAGATGGCCATCTACTCAACAGCTGTGGGTTCACACCTACTCCATGCCAGGCACGGAGCCTGGCTTTGGGGATACAGAGTGGATGAGATAAAAAGATCCCTGCTCTCAGGGGGCTTAAAACCCAGTGGGGGGAGACGACCAACAGACAGACACACACTTCAACCAACAAGCTATTACAAATGGTGATATTTGCTGAGAGAGAAAAAGCAGGATGGTGATGAGATGCAGAGAGACCTGGAGAGGACACATTTTATACAGCCTCTAAGACCTGAAGCATGGAAATGGGAACACACACTTCAACCAACAAGCTATTACAAATGGTGATATTTGCTGAGAGAGAAAAAGCAGGGTGGTGATGAGATGCAGAGAGACCTGGAGAGGACACATTTTATACAGCCTCTAAGACCTGAAGCATGGAAATGGGATGGCCACGGAGAAGCTGCTAGAAGAGCATTTCAGGAAAAGGGAACATCTAGTTCAGAGCCGGGAGGCAGGAAGGGCAGATTTGGAGAGCAGAAAAGAGGTCAGGAGGGCTGAGATGAGGTTGGAAAGGCTCTGATCACAGGGGTGAGGGGCTTTACTTGCTTTATATTCATTCATTATATACAAATTCATTAAATATGCAAATTATATAATGATTTGTTTTGTGTGGTTTTTGGCATCTGTGTTTTATTTTACAATAAAAAGATTTTTTTTTTCAACCAAAAAAAAAAAAAAAAAAAGAAAGGAAAGGAAAGGAAAAGAATAGGAAGGATTGAGGATAAATGTCTACTTTGGGATTTGGGCAACTGAGCAGAGTCCTCCAGCTTCCCTCTCAGTCTTCCCCAGGGGCAACCACCGTTAGTCCCTTATAGTATGATCTTCCAAAGAGATCCTGTGGATACATAGCATGTTTCATACATGATGCTTCTTTACACGCACAAAAACATATTCATATACTTACTGTTCTGCATCTAGTCTTTTCCCTTAACCACCCATCCTGGGGATCCTTCCAAATCACTGTTCCTAGCACTGTCTCGCTCATTTACAGATGCAGACTACTTCCACGTGGATGTCCTACAACTTATCTGACCAACCCCTATTGATTTGGGTTGCTTTCGGATGTTTTGACACAGCAAACGCTGCTGCAGTGACCATCCTTGTACATATGTCACTTTGAACACACAAGAAAATCTGCAGGATAAATTCCCAGAGGCAGAACTGCCAGTCAAGAGTGTGGGTATTTTAAATTTTGACAGCTAGTACCAGATTGCCCTCCGGCAAGGTGGCGCCAATTTGCACTCCCAGCAGCACTGTGAGGAGGGTTATAAATCTGCAGGATAAATTCCCAGAGGCAGAACTGCCAGTCAAGAGTGTGGGTATTTTAAATTTCGACAGCTAGTACCAGATTGCCCTCCGGCAAGGTGGCGCCAATTTGCACTCCCAGCAGCACTGTGAGGAGGGTTATGCCAGGCTCTTTAAACTTTTTCTCTTGTTGTACCTTCTACAGATGAGACTCAGAAGAGACTTCATCCTCGAGTTTGCCCAATGAGATGGGAGCTGTGGCACAAGCCCTGGCCTAGGTACCTCCAAAATCTCTCATTCCCGTGATACCAGATCCCACCACAACCTCCACAGTACCTGCCACAGAGTCTCAGGGCACATGCCTGTGATCTGGCTTCCCTCCCCAATGAGATGGGAGCTGTGGCACAAGCCCTGGCCTAGGTACCTCCAAAATCTCTCATTCCTGTGATACTGGATCCCACCACAACCTCCACAGTACCTGCCACAGAGTCTCAGGGCACATGCCTGTGATCTGGCTTCCCTCTGGGGAGACTTAAGTAACAACCAGAATAAACCAAACCACAAGAAGAATGTCTGGTGAGAGCTGGGTTAATAGCTTAAAAATTGATTCTGCTAGAAAAGAAATGGCATTTTAAAAATGGGAAAATGAACCCAAGTGAACTATTATCTGCTCTTCCATCTAAATTAGCCCTGGGAGGCCTCTACCCCTAAGTTTACTCATGATTAAGAATCCCTTGTGCCATGGTTCTATCGACCACTTTAAAAAGAATGGAACTTTCGCTTCGTAAGAACTTTTTTAAGATCAGCTGGATGATGTATTATGACTCCTGATGGGTGGATAACTAAGGAGGTGACCATACCTAGCCTTGTGTATGATGACAAACAGCTTATCTGAAAATCCCAAAATGCTGGAGCTGAAGTTCAAGGGTCAAAAGAAATGGCATTTTAAAAATGGGAAAATGAACCCAAGTGAACTATTATCTGCTCTTCCATTTAAATTAGCCCTGGGAGGCCTCTACCCCTAAGTTTACTCGTGATTAAGAATCCCTCGTGCCATGGTTCTATCGACCACTTTAAAAAGAATGGAACTTTTGCTTCGTAAGAACTTTTTTAAGATCAGCTGGATGATGTATTATGACTCCTGATGGGTGGATAACTAAGGAGGTGATCATACCTAGCCTTGTGTATGATGACAAACAGCTTATCTGAAAATCCCAAAATGCTGGAGCTGAAGTTCAAGGGTCAACACTCCGTTGGGACAGTCTGGAAGCTCGCACCAACACATTCTCCTGAAGTCAGGCCTCGGTGGGCTCATCTAGAAAGAGGAAGGTCAACTGGATGCTCTCTGAAGTCTCCTTCAGCGTTATTAGTGTGCAACTGAGAGCAATGCTCTAACTTTACAGGTGGAGAACTGGGGTGCAGAGAGGCCACTGGAGGTGGCAGTGACTGTGCTAATGGTTACATTCTCTCACTTCTGTGTGGAGGGTGAGTGAGTCCACTGCAGAGAAAGCTCAGCCCTGCTCCCATTCATCTTCTGTCCCTCTTCCTACATCTCCTGCTTGCCTCGACCTTGCTCTCAACACATTCTATTAGGACCTGCATATGGAATACGTATTCTCATTTTTAAAAAAGGCACCAATTGCTGAGAAAAAGTTAAGTATCCAAAAGAGGAGAAGCTATATAAATTACATTTATGTCGGCTACCTATCATCTCTGGCATCTACTTCTTCTACCTTGATCATGTTTAGATGGAGTATTCAGTCACACCAGTAATCAAATAAATGTTTATTAATACAGTAAGGAGATAGCATTTATATACATACATATAAATTGGGTGGGTATGAGGAGGAATATAACGCATGGATCTCTTTACGTAGGTACATCTTCTCAGGTTGACACAAGGAGCAGGGATGCCCCCTGCCTGCCTGCATGTGCCACTTCCCCAAGTGAGCCTGTGAACAGCCAGGCCTCCCCGCTTTCTCTGCAGATGTGGAAGAGATGAGGTGGTGATGGCAGTGGCTGTGCCCTTGTTCCATTGCCCCAGTGTAAGGTGAAACATATTGCAAGTCCCAAAGACTGTTTAAAGCACAATGCCCACCATAACCTGCACTCGCTAAGGACCTGCTTGTTGGCAATTGATTGAAACTGGAGCATGTTTCCAGCCAGGATAGCTCTGGATATTGTAAAACCTGGACTCATGGATCTCAGGCATTTATTTGAAAAGTTAGCATGTATGAGAGTCACCCTGGCAGTTTGATAAAATTCATATTCCCAGGCTACATCCGCAGAAGTTTGGATTCACCAGGTGCAGAGTGGGGGCCTAGACTCTGCATTTTTTAAGCAGCCCAGAAGATTCTGAAGCAGGCAATGTGAAGACCACACACTGAGAAACTGACCCAGGGCACCAGCAGGACTAAGAAAGATGAGGTGTCACCTGATGGGAGCACTTTTCTAATCATTCACTCACCCACTTGTTCATTCATTTATTTAATAGATATGTAAGAGGGTTTAGCATGCACCTCCATGCAGAGGGAAACAGGCACAAAGAGAAATAAAACATGCCTTGAAGATGTTTACGGTCAAACAGGGCAGAGAAAGAAAAACACGAGCTCTGCCAGCACAGTGTAGTGGGGGAGTACGGGCTCTCTGCGAGCACAGAGGATGATGCCTCACCCAGACTGAGAGGGGAGGGGGGCAGAGAGTTGACATCAGAGAAATGGTTCCTGAGAAGGTGACCCCAAAGCTGGGTTAGGAATTAAGACGATAGAAAAAGGGGGGGAACATTCAAAGACACGAACTCTTGAACCAGCTAAGAATGCTGGGAGAATACTTTTAGAGTAAAAAGTCAGCTCTGTATGCACGTGTGTGCACATATGTATGTTTTTTGCACGTGCCTGTGTGTAAGCGTGTGCACACATATGTACATGCACGGGTGCACACACGTGCCTGTCTGCGTGAATTGTGCACATGTGTATATGTACACGTGTGTGCACGTGTGTGTGTGTAAGGGTGATGGAGGCAAACCCAGAGAAGTCACAGGGCCAGCTCAAAAGTGGCCTTGTGTACAAAGTATTGCAAAGAGGGTCTCAGAAGGTATTAAGTAGAGACAATCTGTGCAGCTCTACATTTTAAAAGGCATGGTGTTTCATCCAGACAGGAAATTACTACGTAGAAAGGTTCTACAAATGGCCACAGCTAAATGTACATCAGAAGAGCTTACAGGAGACGCCACTCTCTGCTGTCCAGGGCAAAAATATCTCCCCTGAGCTAGTCACTTCTACCAAGGTCAAACGCACACCTTGCATTGAGTTAGTATGAAAAAAAATCAGATGTTTAATTTTTCATGTAATCAAAGAGAATAACAGCAAAAAAACAAATCCTCACTTGAGTTCTGACTCTGGACTGGGTTTGGCAGCTGCATGGAGGGGTATGAGGAACCATCCCCAACCATGTGGTGACTGACACAGGCCCACAATTAACATGTGTTAAATCAATCACTTCTCACGTCAAATGGAGCTGTTTTCAGAGAAATGCGTTTGTGGTTCCGGGAATCATTCACCAATGATGCAAAGGTGGCACAGGATAATTGAGTAATTACCGTTCCAGGTACCGCTGGAGGCCAGCAGAACTCTGATGTTCGCACAAAGGAATGAGTTAAGCTGCGGCCACCCTGGCGCTCCCGGGCTGTAAGCTTTCCCCAGGGTCTGAGCGGGCCTGAAGCTCCAGAGGCCTCTGGCAGGGACGAGTCGCCCGGAAGGAGGTAATGCCCTGGAGAATCTCCTGGGCTATGTGTCTGGCAAGCACTTTTGAGCTATCTGGGGAGTAGGAGCCAGGGACTCTGGTCAGAGCATGGACACACCCCCACCACACCCCTGTTGTGGGTGTGCTTCACCCAGAAATTTAGAAAAAGCATAAGACCAACAAGGTCTCATGGAGACGTCTGAATCGGGGGACCTCTCAGCTCACAGCAAAGCTTGCTACGGAATGTCTCAGCACAGGACCATGATACCGGCCCAGAAAATGCGGAGGATATCCCTACACACACACACACGCACGCACACACACGCGCGCGCATGCACACACACACACCTGCCTTGGGCAAACTTTCTGAATATTTGCTTAAACATGTTCGTGGCTCAAACGTCAGTGCAGCCTTCCTTCCTTCTTCAGCTCCAGTTCCTGTCCTTGACAAGAAACCATAGTGGACCAGGGGTGAGGCCACAGTGAACCTGGGGCTAAGGCCATGGTGGGCCAGAAGCTAAGGTCACCATTGACCAGACGTTAAGGCCACAGTGGGCCAGAGGCTAAGACATGTGCCAAAGGACAGGTTGGCATATGCCAGTGCTCTGTGTCCCAGGCAGAGAGGCCAAGTGGGTGAGAACCCTGGTGCCCACCTGCGCCAGCAGTAACCAGAGAAGTTGCAAAGGTGGCATGTGGGTCTGAAGCAAGCCTCCAAGCCTGGTGCGGGAAGGCTGCTGAAGGACAGGGTGGGGGAGGGTTTACAAAATCTTGCCACCACAGTGAACTGGGAGATGACAGAGAGAGAGAGGCGAGAACTACATGAACTGAGAGGAAGAGCTAAGATCAAGTCCTAGCAGCTTCTTCGGAGCCGTCTCTGTAACAGAAGTTACAGGGCCAGGGTGAAGCTAGATGAGACACTGTATGAAAAGCATACAAGGAAGGGCTTAGACACTCAGCTACTGGAATTAATGCTGATGATAGCAACACACAAATAGCAGAACGAGGTTCTGAGTCCAGGCCGTGCACTCCACCGTCCTGGGCACGAATGGCTGGCCTCTGCCTGCAGGGGGTGGTGGTGTTGGATTTGCTAAGGAAGCCTGCCCCAGCCTAGTCAGGCCTCTCCTGTTCCTAGAGCCGGGTCCACCCAGGGAGGGACCCAAGAGCAGTCCTGGCTACAGGCAGGCTAACCCCTCACCGAGCCCCTCTCTGCCCTCAGACACACCTGCTGGCTCCCTGACAACCTCCTGACCTGTGCAGCATTCCTTCAAGCTGTGCTGTCCAGTCCAGCAGACCTTTCCAGAGCACACACCTTACGTGTCAGGGAAGAAGAGACAAGGATGAATCTGAGCCTGCTCCTGCTTTTAAAGAAATCACGGGCAGACTGAGACAGAACTATAGAGCCGTGTGATAGGGGCACCAGAGGTGGAATAAACACAGTGCTGGGGAGGCCAGAGCCGGGAGCCACCATCTGCCCTGGGGTAAGAGTGTGCTGGGGATAGGGAACACCAGGACAGGCTCACCCAGAAGGTTTCCGGGTGGCAGGCGGAGTGGTGAGCAGGGGCATGGGACAGCGTAAGTCTGGCTGGTGGAGGTGTGGGGAGCACCAGAGGGCCAGGCCACGGAGGCCCCACATGCCCCACCAGCCAGCCAGGGCCTGCAGCACCATGAGCCCTCTAGTCTAGAGAGGTATCCCGTTCCTCCAGCCCACGGATGTTCGGATCTTCATTAGTTCCTGGGGCCTGCTTTCTCATGCTCCTCTCTGCCTCATGCTTTAAACTTAGAGGCCTCCTTGGTTTAAGTGCACAAGAATCCAAGCTCCAAACCCAACAATTTCCCTCTTTCTCACAAAACATCGCATGTTTGGGTGGGTGTTGAAACTCTGAGAGGGGCCCCCACCCAACAGGTCAGGTGTCCCACGGGCTCCTCTTTCACCCTCTCTCTCATCCTCCACCATCTCAGCGGGACAACCACAGTCAGACCCTCAGAGTCTCCCACTCTGCCTAAGCAATCACCACAGCATTTCTCCAACACAGGTAGCTCCTTGCCTCATGGCAGCACCCCAGAACCACAGAAAGCCAGTTCCAAAGAGGAGCACTTCATCATTTCCCCGAGGCCCTTTCCCACTTCCTCAGGGCCACGTCCTAGGTCCCAGGGTTCTTACAACACTCCTCCTTCCTTCTCGGAGTGTGAGAACAAGTCCTAAGGTACTGTTAAAGAACAGCAACAGCCGCAGTAATAATAGCAAGTACAAGCTGCCGGAGCCCCCTTCCTGCAGGGCACAGGGTATCAGGCAGGGACACACAGTGCCTCATTGATCTTTGCCACAAACTGGTGAGACAAGTGTAACCCATTCTGAAAATGAATGAAGCGAGGTTCAGGAATGTTTCCACTACTTACCCAAAGTCAGTGGACCTGTAAGTGGTGGAAGTGGGATGCAGAACCCACCCCTGTGGTCCCCACCCGTCCCCACCCCAGGGTCCCTCAGGCCGGTTCCACCTCCCCTGGCCCGCCTCTCCAAGGAGCAGATGCCGGAGGTTCAGCTCCACTGACTGCAGAGCATCACAAGCCAGCCTGGGAGCCAGCCTCTTCCACAATCTAGCCCAAAACCAGAGTCAACAAGTACAACTCAACAAGATAAATCAAAATGATTCGTGCAAAGAGCAAATGTCCAGAGAATGGCAAGAATCACCTGGAATGTGCGGCTGCCCAGCCTCCCAGCACTCACTTGGGCTCTCGGGGCTGGCCCTCCTGGCAGGTGCAGAGACACCAGGCGCTAAGTGGAAGCAGGACAGCTCCCGCTCCCTTCTCCCCACCCTGCTGGGTTTGCCATGTTCCTGTCTGCACATCCTGGGGATCCCTGCTGCCACAGCAAACCGCATGTGGTGTTTCTGACAGCTTCCTGCTGAGTGACAGGAAGCCTAGAGAGAGTGACGCTTAAGTACAGGATAGGGCAGACAGAACAGCCTCTTCCTGCTTCTGTCCTGCCTCAGGGGTGGGGAAGGTCAGAAACCCATGGGCTTCAGACACCAACCCCCCAACAAGACCCCTGAGAGAAATGTCACTGAGTGGGACAATCAGCAAAAGCAAGACTCTCTGACACAGGACAAGTGTCAAGGGCACCGGCAGCTGCAAGAGCTCAGGGCTGGGAATCTCTCGGCCATGACTGTGAACTCCAGACCCTGTCCTCAGCCCTACCCAGTCAGGGCTGGCACCCGCAGGCTGGCCTCGGAAGCTTTCAGGAGTTAGGTCATCTGCAGAGGCTTTCCTCGGAAGGGGAGGACATGCCTTAGGGGGCAGTCAGCCCCAGACGACAGCAAATGTAGCAGCAGTATTCCAGAGATGTCCCCAAGAGCCTCGTCCCTGGTTATCCCATCAAATACTAATCCAGGTTCTGTTCTGAAGAAACTGTGCAGATTCAATCAAGGTTATGAATCAGCTGACCTTAAAATAGAGGGATTATCCTGGATTACTTGGTGAGCCCAGTGTGATCCCCTGAGTCCTTAGCAGCAGAAGAGGAAGGTAGGAGAGTGGGCTGGAGTGACGTGACAGAGAGGGAGGCAGGGGGCAGATGAGGCGGAAGGCAGCAAAGATTCACAGGGCAAGGACTCGACCGCCATACCCAGATCTGAATACAGACGGTGAGGCCACAAGGCAAGGGATGTGGGCATCCCGAGAAGCTGGGAACGACCCTGCCAATGGCCAGCAAGCACACAGGACCTGGGACCTACAGAGCAGGGAGCTGCAGCCTGCCAGCCCCGACTGAGCTTGGGAACGGGTGCACCCCCAGAGCCACTGGGGAGAAACGCAGCCCCACTAGCACCTGGGGGAAGGCCCTGGGAAGTGGTAGGCAGAGCACCTGCTGAGCCCCATGCACCCAGCATGAGATGGCCAATGAGTGTTGTTTTAAATCACTAAATGTGTTTCTATTGCTAGGGCAGCGATAGAAAAACCAATACGAAGCATTGCCATTGTGCTCCTCTTACCAAAACAAGGAAAAGAACCAATCAGTGGGAATCCAGCATGTCATCCAACCTTTCCTCTTCCGTCAGGAAGGTAGGAAGGAACAGCTGGGACTTGGTATCTGTTAAACACACACCCTTCATATCAGTTTCTCACCCTAGACACTGTAGTGTGTTTAGCAATATCCTGGCCTCTGCCCACTAGATACTAGTACTTCCCCTTTGCCCCAGTCATGACAGCTAAACATGTCTCCAGACATTAGCAAATGTCCCCTGGGGGTAAAGTTGCCCCCAAGTGAGAGTCACTGCTTTATATAACCCTTTAAGGGTATAATAAGGCAAAGGAAAGTTTTTATAGAAAGAAAGAATTGATCATTTAGCTGCTTTTCCAGTGGACTAGGTATTTAGTAAATATCCATTTACCTGTATGAGTATGTTAATATACTGATACATCCCAACTTACCAGCTGTTAGTCCTCAGCAGCTGGATATTATGGATATATGTGTGTTGTATATACATCTTAATATCCATTTTTTAAAATTTCACACAATAGACATGCATTACTTCCATAATCAAAATGAAGTGAATGTGAATTTATCAAATGTTCATTTGTTGGGTAATTCTGGAAAGAGCAAATCCCAGCTCACCGTCCTCCAAGCATCTCTGCAAGGCGCCTGCTTCAGGAAGGGCCATGCTTCAGTTTCTGCCACTTGCTCTTGCCCACCCCAGGCTTTCTGAGCTCATCACCTGCTCTTGGAAGTCCAGGTCACTCCCTCAGTGGGCCTTGGTTTCAATCCACTGTCATCCTGGAGGGGCCAGACCCACCCCAGCTCTCCTGCACTTGTCTCTCTCTAGTCCTCCATGGCTCGCCACTCCCTACCCCCATCCCTGCTGCTCCCCTGTTTTGCTGGGGCATCTCCTTCACTTGCATCCAACTGAAAAACCTGTTCACCTGAGAGACCCAAGGTCCACCAGCCCCTAAACCACTCAACCTTTGGAAAGGGAAGAGAATTAGTCTTTAACGAGCACCTCACACGTTCCTGGTTCTGAATTATCAGACCCCTTTACTTCCATATCCCAGTTAAGCCTGACTATATTGTTAGGAAATGGTGGCCATCAGCTCTATATTAAAGATAAGAAAACCGAGGCTCATGAAGGTTGGGGAATATACTGTTTAGTATGTGGCCAAGTTGGGATTTGGACCCAGATCAGTTTTACTCTAAGATATGGGCTTCATCTTTCATGCCATTCTTAGACTTGAGTAACAGGGCCCTACTCTGGGCTCCATACTTTAGGGAGGCACCGCTGTCCCTCCCCCGGCCATGCCAAGAGGACATGCACACTGAGTGCCTGGGCTTCTCCAACTCAGCTCCAGGCATGCAGGACCCTGGATTTCTCACTATCTGGCCCCTAGCCTGTCTGCTGGACCTGTGCACAGTTCAGCTCCATGGCCACCCTTTTGAGGACTGACAATGCCACAAGTGTTTCTACCCTTAGGCCTGAATATTAGCTGAGGGAGGCCAAGGTGTGGGGACAACTGGGACATATGTATTGGAATGCTCAAACGTGTACGCAGGGCCCCTCAGGTGGTCAGGCTACAAGAAGGTCAAGAATTCTCAACTTGAAACTGGCCTCTCAGATTGTTATGAAGGTCAAGGTAGTAAGTTAGAGCAAATTTCATTCAACAGTTTGTTAGCTTCTGCTACACCTTTTAAATGTTTCGATGCAGGGCATGTAGACTCCCATTTGCACCCTGGCCCTGGTCCTGGCCCAGGATCGGGGAGCCTGATCCTTTCGCTCACCAATTATTTAGTTGACAGTTTTTATAGCCAAAGGAGATCTTACTCCCCACGTCAGTGAAACAAGCGTGGTTCCCTTCTGTCTGAAATCTTAAAGAATAACCGTGATGGGGTATATTACCTTTTCTTGATCAAGAAGCTCTTGTAAAATAACTTGTCTTTCCCGACACAGTTCCAAGAAATCTTCTGAGTGCAGACTTTCGTGTAAGGCAGGGAAGAACGTCAGCTGGGTGCAGTCCACCGCCACCTTGTCCAGCTCGCCCTCAGCCTCCTTTGGTGTCCGCTCACCTGCAGCAGCACAAAGGGACACTGGTTTTGGCATGAGCCACCCGACATCACAAGGGATGGCCACAGCATGTGCCTCATCACTAAGAAGAACTGCAGGGTTTCAGGGTGGCGGAGGACAGTGTGGATCTCCTAGTGTGCCCTTCCTTGCTTCTGAGGGTGGCCACCACCGCCTGAGCCTGCGGAGTGTCCATCACACCTTCCGGTTGTTGCACCCAGAGGGCCCAGGCGCACCAGGCCTGTTCCTCTGCAGCTCTCAAGTGACCAAAGGGCAACCTTTCAAAACTTGCCCTCATTAATCAGTAAAGCAACTCCTTAGAGGCTCACCCAGGATCTGCTTTTTCTGAAGTTCTCCTTGTTCACAATTTTAAAAGAGTGTTTTGTTTTGTTTTGTAATTACAGAAGGAATATCTTCTCATTGTAAAAAACTTTGAAAAGCATAAGACAAATATCACCCATGCACCCAGAGACTGTGAGATAACAGCTCCCATTTAGTAAGCACTCTCCGTGCCAGACACTTCTGATGCCATCCTTCCATCTAGTCCTGCCTGGGTTGTAGATACTGTTTTATCCTCACTTTACAACGGGAAAATGGAAAGGGGCTTCATTTTGCCCAAGATCATATGGTGCAGTGGATTGAATTGTGTCCCCCCAAAACTCTCTGCAGCTTGAACTGTGTCCCCCAAGTTTTATGTATTAGAAACTTGGTCTCCACTGTGACTGTTGAGAGGGTAGAAAATCTTATTATGGTGATTGAAGGTGGAGCCTTGAAGAGGCAATTGGCTTGTAGGACCCTGCAGTAGTGAATGGATTAAAAATGGTGGTCAGGGGTGTGGTTCTGAGGAATTTAAAGAAGAGAGTCTGTCTGACTCTCTCTGCCCTCTCTGCTGTGCCATTTTCACAATGTGATGCCCTGCCAGTACTGTCACCACCACTAAGACCTTCACCAGGTGTGTTCCCTGGACTTTAGACCTCCCAGCCTCAGAAACTGTAAGCAATAAATTTAGTTTTTCTTTATAAATCACCCAGTTACAGGTATTTCATTATAAGCAACAGAAATGGACTAAAACACATGACTACTAAGAACTAGAGGCAGAATCTGAACAAAGTCCCTCTGAGTCTGGGATCTGTTCTCTTAATCTCTAGGCTGTTTGGCTGTTTACGATTTGGTTGATTTACTTCCATTATCTTTCCTATACATATATGTAGATGCATACACCCGTAATTTTTTGACATGATAAGAATGACACTGTGTTTACAGTTTTTCTTCTCTAATATTTTGTTTCATTCAAGATTACATCATGAGCACTTTCCAATTCCATTTAAAGTTTTTGAACAATTTAAATGGCTGTGAAATATTCTGTTATGTGGCCATTTCATAATCAACTAACCCATCTCCTACTTTTTAGAGATAAGGACGGTTTCTGTGTCTGCACTAACACGCAAGCCCTGTACTGCAATCATTCGTGTGCACATCACGTTTTCTAAAGGATACACTCCTGGGCAGGGACATTTGGGGTCAAGCTAAGCATGTAACTGTGGGTTTCTGGACCCTTCCCTTCCACCAACGTCTTGAGCACCCACCTGCCTGAAGCAGGCACATCATGAGTGCAAAGCCCTGTGCCATTTTCTCTGTGCCAGGAGGCTCACCTCTTTGATCTCCTTCTCACCTGGGAGTCTCACATCTGGATGAGCGAAAGTGTCTGCTGCTCACAGTGACAGCCATCATAAGCTTTCCCCCATGCAGGGAAAACATTCCTGTAGGAACAGGCACCTGGGAAGGCACAGCGGAGAGCCACAGGCCCTTTCTCCTCCCTTGGCTGAGCTCCACACTCAGGGTTCATGCTGGCAGCACCAAGGAGCCTCCAGGCCATAGATGCCAGGGGCTCTGCATGTCTGGGATGAGGGGAAACAGCAGCCCATGGCCAAGTCCACATAAAATCAGGCATGCTTTCCACCACTGCACTCTCTGCAAGCCTGCCTCTGAGAGGCAGAGCAGGCAGACACTCACTCTGATGCTAGTGCTGTAGGGCTTGGCGTGGAGAGAAGAGAGGCAGACGGTTACTACAATGTCAGCCCAAGTCCACAGTGGGACCCCCAAATCGCCATAGGATGTGAGTGCAAGATCCTCACTTCTGGGCTTGCGTTACTGCGGTCTGGCAAGGGAGCAAGCTCAGTGTGAAGACCATTACTCAGGCAGTAAATGAGACAAGCTTGATCAACACTAAGACGCTATCACTGGGCTGAAGGGAGGACACGGCTGCAGCTGAGGGTATCAGGAAACTCACAGACAGGGAGTGTTCAAACCAAGACAGGGTCTTTGGAGAAAACACAGAAAATTTGAATTTGCGTGTGCATGTGCCAGTGTGTCTGTGTGTGCATTTGGATGTGTTCATGCCAAAATGACCTCTAAAAATAAATCCTAAATTTTTAGCAAATCGACTCAACCAAATTCTTCCATGAGAATTACACAGATAAAGAATCAGCATTAACATAAAAAATGACTCCAAGCACTTTCTTCAAATTTGGGAAATAATAATGACTTGTATCTATCATTTTCATAAGCAGAGTTCAGTGTAAAAAGTATTAAATATTTATTCCATGCTTTTTTACTCTAAGACATTTTATTTTCCTCCCATGTTTTTTCTGTCACTCACTGAACACGTGTTTGAGTTGTCTGGGAACACTTCTAAGATCACTCTAACATAGCAAATTGACAGGACAGTTCGCTCCCAAAAGTCTTATTATTGCAACCTTATTACAAAATTCTTCCTCTAACAGAGTATCTAGGTCTGGAATAGATTCCTTTTTTATCCTGGAAACACAGTAATGAAAAGAACCTTAGTGCTGCCTACTCTAGCCCTGCAGCATTTTTCTTCCAAGATAACCATTTAATAACTTTAATAAGATATTGAATAAAACCAATAATTGGTTTAATTATTAAAGAAAAATAGATAAGTTAATCAACTAAATACCTTGGTTTTCTGCATTTGTTTGAGAAATATCAACATTTTTGTCTTGACTTTCCTAAAATAAGAACAGAGAAAAGAGAAATTGAATCCTGGATGCTGCATATACGTCCCTCCCCCACCAATCTACAGATTCACAAACACACAGGCATATATGCAACCCCTTCAAATTACTTAAGACTCAGATGGAAGGGGAGAGAAATGCTAAATCCTAAAGGACCGCAATAAAATGCAAGTATTAATGTTCCTGAGTCAAAGGGGAAAAAACCCACAATCTTCCATTAAGTAGGATTTACAGTAATGACCAAAGGTGATGCCAAGATGGAATTAAATAGCATCCTGGATGTCTGTGTGTGGGCTACCCTGGAGAGGGGACAGGAGAGGATCTGGGGCTGGACCACACTAGAGACCAGAGACCAGAATTCATAGCCAGCCTTTGGCTTTGTCACCAGCAAGTGAGCAGGCTGCTTATTTCCTGTCTCTCATTCCTAAGACATATATTGAGGGAAAAATACCAGATGTTTATTGACACTACTTAAAAAATACAAGTGTCCATGGAATAAAAGAAATATATTTTTTCATTAGGTTTTATATAGGATTTTTAGCATGGATGAAAGATGCTGGGGTTATAGATTAGAAAAGAAACTCAACATTGTAACTTGGAAATATCCAGCATTCCAGTATTTGATAGGCTGCCTTTTAGAATATTTTAAATGATGATTGTTCAATGAGGACACAAAAATCTATTAAAAGATTTTTCTATACCCAGTACCAAATGAACTCAATTGGCTTACTGTCCTTTAAGAAGCAAAATGTGAATCTGATGACCCAGTTCAAGCTTCCTTAGAGCATCGCCAGGGACTACCCAGATTGTTGCTTGGGAGGCCAGTACAGCTTTAACATTGTTTGGAATGAGTGGGTCAGGGGCTTGAGCTTGCAGGAATAGCTGAGTTCAAGAGATTTTCACTATAAAACTGTTATGGGATTTGCTTGTGCAATAATGCCCCTAGCAGTGCAGGTTGTGACTGCTCAATGACAAAGCTCTCGTGCAAACAGACAATGGCTGTCACCTGGCTCTTTCCAAACACCAGCATCCACATATGCACCACTCACCCATTCATTCATTCACCACTTATGCATTTAGGCTGTAGTTATAGCATCCCTTCTATGTACCTTGGAGGGTCAGTGACTCTTTTCTTCTGCTAAATGACATCAAGAATAAACTATGGGACTCCTCCTACATTTAACTGCATACATTACCTCCTCTGCCTGATTAGATGAGAAAAAGAGCCACTTAACTACGCAGGTCCTGCCTGGAACCATCACTGTCCTGCTGCAACTAAGTCCTACCTTGAGCCTTCCTGGGTGCAGGGCCTCTTGTGGGGACAAGCGTCTGATGCGTTTCCTCATGCGAGCTGGTCCCTCTCTCCAGTCGAGTTCCCACTTGGAGCAGGGCGTGACTTCTGTCATTCGGCCCCACAAACCCAGCTCTCCAAAAAGCTGCTCCTGGATCCTGGCCCAGGCTTTGGCTGCCTTGATGTTGCTGCATCTCTGCCTCTGGGAAGCAGAGACACAGTGTCACCCTGGGACACGCTGCTCACAGGCTTGGCTCAAACCGAGTCATCAAAACTGTTTGAGAAAGATGCCCCTCCAGGTAGCCCCAGCACCTTCAAGATGTGCAGTGAACTCTCTGGAGCACGGCCAGGCCAGGAGAAGGAGACCATTTCTCAGCTCTGAGACTACTTGATCCCAGTTGGGGAAGGAGAAAACTGGTCACCCTTTGGCCTTCAGAGCCACAAGACTGCTGGGTGCTGGGCATAGAGCGACAGGTCCCCAAAGTCCTGAAGCCAATCATCAGAATGGATTGACAGCTATTTAATAAAATGGACACAAAATTTCACCACCGCCCCTACCCTTCAAAAATCATGCTGAACATACTTCTCCCAGGCGCCTGGACTAGAGCAAGTCATTTCTGTCTCTGGACTTGGAAACCTCCAGCTATTAAATGAGAGGCTTGGCCTGGCTGATGTCTAAGGGCCTTTCAAATCCTACTATCATATGACTCCAGAATGTTCAAGAATTCTAGAATGCTCACAAGACTTAAACCTTTCATATTAATGAGAATAATCTATGAAATCCTCATGGCTTGCATTGTGGTCTTTGACGGTCACTCCTTCTACTACAGCATGGCTCAAGCCTTTCTAAACAACACATCAACACACTGAACTGGCTTTGTAGGCCTCAGTGAAGTTCATGTATCACCTGTCAAACATTTTAGTCCAGCGTGGACAGTAGAATCAACTTTGTCTGCAGAGTTAACTTTTGCAATTATTCAAGATTTGATGGTATTTGCCATAAACTGTAATTTTAATTTTTCAGAAAACAGAAAGGCGAACATGCTAATGACAAGAAGCTTAGGCCTCAAAAAACTTAATAGAAATAGCAAAGAAGCTCATGATTGTGTGCCCCTCACCTGCTCCATTTCTTCTACCCAGTGGCACCATCAGGAAATACTTCTACGATCCCCATGAAGACGCTGAGTCTGGAGAGGAGAAGCGACTTCTCCAACGACCAGCAGGTGGCCGAGCTGAGACTTAAACCCAGTCTGTTGGATTCACTTGAGCCCCCAAGCTAGATTCCTTTGCTGGGGTCCTATTAACATTTCATGAGCTCATGGTTTCTACTGGCATTACTTCAAGGACTTTTGAATCTAGGCCCTGCAAATCTGGGCCATTCTGAATGAATAAATCATTCTCATCGTCGTAGGCATTCCCGTGAGAACATGGCTAGGGGGACAGTGCCCAGCACATGGACTTTGGCATCCAAGGAACCTGAGTCACCATGTTTCTGCTTTTCACTAGAAGTTTAATCTGAAGGAGCTTCAGCTTCCTCATCAGTCAGATATGGTTAATAAGATTACCACAATAATATAACCAGGGGTTTATGGAAGGATTAAAGGAGACAATATTTTCAAGAGTTTAATTTGGTATTTTTCCCAGCATCAGCAGTCAGTGCTGTTATTGTGAATAAAGCTAATCTTATTTCAAAACAAGATTATTTTGTTTCTCTATTGTTCTTAAGTTCAGATCCAAAACATTTACAGCATTTTATATAGTACTCCAATTGGTTAATAAGGAATCCCAGAAAAATAATGACCATCCACAGCTTTTTACAGAGATTTGGTGTGAAATGAACACTGATTTGGGGGAATCGTTCACTTCCCTGGAGTCTGTCACTGTTTGTAGTAACATTGAGCTTAATGGAGGATGAACAACCCCAAGCTCTTGGGTTGTCCAGCTGGGCTCTAAATTAGGCTTTTAAGAGCATCCTCTCCACCCCAACCTGAGTCTACATCACAGGGCACCTGTATTGTCTCGAATAATCTGCAGCCAGACATACAGATGTCAGTGGTGAGCTCCCTGAGAGATGAGTGATAGTTTAGTCCATGACGGCAAGTTACTTGGGGCCCCAGGACAGACGAGTAAGACTAAATAGCAAAAACCCTGAGTCCCTGTCCCTACAAGGGCTCGCTGAAATGTCTGTGTTTCTGCATGGTATAAGGTCCTCTTTCAGTTCAAATCATGAGTGGGCCAAATGCCACACACCCTAAGGCTAAGAGGCAGGGATCCTGTTATGTTGGGGCCAGCTATGAGTTTTGACTGAACAGCACCTTGGATAGCAACACAGACTTCCCTTCGCATGGTCAGCCCTTTCCTGCTTTTAGTCCCCGCAGCTTCCATGACCACCACCCTTTCAGGGGGGCCTCACTGGGTGCGCCTGGAGAAGCTGTCCTTGAAGAATGAAGCAAATTTCACAAACCTGATTTGGGTTCAGTGTTGGGACTTGACTTTTCTGGAAGTGGCATGGGGCCTGTGTTGGAAAGGTGTACTGCTCCTTAAAAAGTGGGGTGAGTTATTTGTAGCAGGTGATTACACCCACATTCTTTTAAACATGAAAACAATCTGTCTTAAATGTTTAAACACTTGAAAAGTATCCTCATGGATTCATCAAACAATGCAGATTTTCTAGAAAATACCTCAATCAATGATAAAACTCTGCACAACTTTCTCTGAATTCCAGTCAGACCCCACAGCTAAAACTGAGCCTGGCTGACATTACAGGAAGGTAGATCCCTTCCTTCTGGGCTTGGAGCCTCTGCCAAGGTCACATCCTTCCCATGTGAACCTGTAATCTTGCAGATTCTGCAGAAATTCGCAGAGTACCATACAGCACATCTTTCCCAGCCATAATCAAATCTTCCAGGCTCTTCCAGCCATGAGAACAGAAATGGTCACATTTTTGACCAGATACTGATTTGGAAGGTTAGATAAATGAGTACAGTATGATGAAGATGTTCATAAATGAAGGAGGCAACTCTAAGCAATTCATGTTAGTTTCTGCCCAACAGCTACTGAAGTTATTAGACACTCTGCTAGTCCTGAATAAAATCAGTGAATCCATGAGGAGTGGGCATTGAGGTGCAGGGGTCTGATAGTGGGCACAGATAACACCCAAATAAGCCAGCAAGGCACCCTCCCCAGCTGAGCACTGCAGTCCACAGTGTTGGGCTGGGGTAAGTGCCCATGCAAAACCCTTGTCCAAATTTGAGTCTGTGAAAGAGTGGCTGGTACAGGTGGAGAAACCAGGCATGCCTGCTGATCACTTTGACAGTGGCCAAGGGGATGTCATACACCCCCACCTCTCTCACACCTGGCACATCTGGTCAACTCCCCTCACCTTATTCAGGAGAGCCTGGGAGGCTATGCTGCTAGAATGTTTCTGGTGTGCAGGCTGCCTGTCTCATAAACCCCTCTTCCCAGAGGCATGTCATGGCTCCCAAGTGAAAGTACATGGGGCAGTTAGACCAGGTGACTTGGCTTCTGCTCATCGGTGCGTTTTCTGGTTCCTAGAACTTGGTACCATATTTTGCTCTTCTTGACCCCTAGTGCCCCACCCTAGACACACTAATAGCTCTCTATACCCCATTGCTCCAGTCCTCATAAAGAACATCCCAGTATTGGCCTCACCACCCTGATCTATTGTGTTTCTTTACTCTTTGTCCCCTCT
Organism: Galeopterus variegatus; assembly: GCF_000696425.1. Lineage (NCBI taxonomy): Eukaryota > Metazoa > Chordata > Mammalia > Dermoptera > Cynocephalidae > Galeopterus > Galeopterus variegatus. The sequence goes on along the minus strand of NW_007727387.1, from coordinate 214,370 downwards.
ATAAATTTTAAACACCTTCAAGGCAGAGCAGTATCATCATAATCTCTGCATTTTCTATACCTTGAACAGGCTTTAGGACAGAGAATTGCTCAGTAAATAATATAATTGATAAGGGTTTAATACAAGGTACATTGTGTTCTATTAGCAGTCAGTTCTTTAGGTTCAAGTTAGATTTTAGTCTTCTGTGTAGAGAAAGGATACATTTTGGTTTTTTACCTGTACGTGGTCTTTGTATAAAGATGCATATAACTCCTGTCCTCTTCTTCTGTAGTTCTCTATACATGACACAAAATCCTGGAGAAGAGACAAGACAAGTCACAGCTTAATGATAGTTGATTTTAGATTAGAATTTCTCCATTCCAGCTAATTGTCAGAGGAAATAATGGTTACAGGATTTGTTATCAGATACGTCACAACCACACAAATGAAGACTTCACCTCCACTGATATACTCACATATGAGCGCATTCGCATACATGTTTACATATTTGTGGGTTACTTCCACTTCCATTTATGATGAGCTAGCTTGCAGTAGCTCAACCCTCCTCCCAAGAATAACTACAAAAATTTCTAGATTTGAATAATCTGTCTGAAGATAGCAGAGAGCTACCAAGAGAGCTAAGACGTGAGAAGTCAAGATCTTGGAGCAAAGGAAAATGCACTGAGGTGTGCTCAATATGCTTTTTTTTTATTGCCCTTGAGACATTTGCAAATTTTCAAGTAGCACAAGAGGCTGAAAAGCTGAGCAAAAAGTAGTGGCTAAGAAGCAGGAAGCTTAACAGAGGTTTTGGCTGTCTTAGGTGGAGATCTTAGGGGAGATAAAATTACAGTCCAGGTCTACCAAGGCATCTATGACATAAGATGTCTAGAAAACAGGAAAAGCTTCCAGCAATCTCAGTTTGGAAAAACCAACAGGAGGAGGGCTTTATGGTGGGATCTCTAAAGGCCTGTGCCTTATGGATAAAGGAAGACTGGAAATAGATCAGGCCTTACGAGGCTGAATCCCACCTCCAACGAGCTCAATCCCTATTTGTATTACAGTGATCTGCCCCTACTCCAACTACATGCTAAAAGACAAAGACAGTCCTCTCTGGAAAAAAAAAAAAAAACAAACCTCACCTGGGGCCTCTATTCTAGAATCTTTATACAAAATGTTCAGCAGTCAAACAGAAATTACTTATTGTGCCCATAAAAAGGACCAATAGAAAAACAGACAATAAAACCTTACCCAAATGTATTCAGGTATTAGAGTTATCAGACATGGGACTTAAAATAATGCAACTAATATGGTCTAAAAAATACAGTATAGAGAATTCTGCAAGAGATGTATAATCTAGGAAAATTAATCAAATAAAAATTTTATATCTGTAAAATAAATTAATCGAAATTTTAAACTCTATAGATGGGTTTAACAGAATGAACAATACAAGAATTAATAAATGTGCAGAAATATCTTTGCTAAAATATGATGAGCTAAAAATACGAAAAATATGAAAAAGAAATAAAGACATATGTTGTAAGGAGAAAGAGTCCTGCATATGCGGTATTGGAGTCTCAAAAGGGGAGGAGAAAAGGAATGGATCAGAACGGGTCACAGGCAATCCATGAAAAGCTGATGGCTGAGAATTTCCCCTAACAGAGGAAGTGTATGAAGCTGCAGATTTGAGAAATCCTACATCTCTCAAACAAGAAAAATACAAACAAGACAACACATAAGCCCATCATAGTACAACTGTAAAAAAAAAAAAAAGACAAGGAAAAAATATTCAAAAAGACAAGGAAAACATATTCAAAAAGACAGAGAAAAACTCAGACTATCTTTAAAGAAGCAACAGTAAGAATGGCAGAGGCCAGAGGATAACAAACATCTTCAAGTGGTGAAAAAAGGCAACTGCCAACTTCAAATTCTCTACCCAGTGAAAACATCCTTCAAAAATAAAGGCAAAATGAACCATTTTTTTTTCTTTTTCTTTTTCTTTTTTTTTTATTTTTCTTTTCTTTTTTTATTTTTTTTCTTCTCTTTTGTTTTCATTTTTTATTTATTATTTTATTATCTTTTTTTCTTTTTTAAAAAAAGATGACCGGTAAGGGGATCTCAACCCTTGGCTTGGTGTTGTCAGCACCACGCTCAGCCAGTGAGCAAACCAGCCATCCCTATATAGGATCCGAACCTGTGGCCTTGGTGTTATCAGCACCGCACTCTACTGAGTGAGCCACGGGCCGGCCTAAAATGAACCATTTTCAGGTGAATAACACTGAGAGAGCACATCACCAGCAGCGCTGCACTAAATGACACACCTAAGGAGCTGTTCAGGCAAAATGAAAATGATTCTATATTAAAGCACAATACTGATAACTGAAAAGCTGTGGAAAGGCAAATATGTTAGTATATCTATGTAAATATCGACTTTTGGGAAACAATAATAATATCTAATGGGATTTGAAATACTGTACATGAAGAATTAAAATACGTGAAAAATAACTAAAGATGGATGAGATAAATGAAAGAAAGTATTCGAAGTTTCTTTAATTAAAAATTTGAAAAAAGAGGCTACTTTCCATTAGACTCCAATAAAGGAATTGTGCATGTTGTAATCTCTAGAATAATCACTAAAAACATAAGAAAAGAATATTTAACTTTCAGCGAGTAAAAGGTAAAATGGAATGATCAAATAGTTGACCACATATTGAAGAGGAGAAAAAGGAACAAAGAGAAGTTTTACAGACAGAAAATATGCATACAGATGGATTTGAACTCAAAATATCACTAATTTCTTCAAATGTAAATGAACTAAATGCCCCAAATAAAAGATAGACCAATTCAGAAGGTATCAAAAAGCAAACCCTGAGAAAACGCTGCTTATAAGAGACTCTCCTTGAAAATAAGGACACAGAACGTTGAGAGTAGAAGAATGGAAAAAGATAAGCTGTGCAAACCCTAACCCAAATAATCCGATAGCTATACAAATGTCACACGAAGTACACTTTAAGGCAAGTGTATTGGTCCATTTTTGTGTGTTGCTATAGCAGAACACCTAAGACTCGATGATTTATAAAGAAAAGGGGTTTATCCCGTTTACGATTCTGGGACAGCCGCCTCTTGTGAGGACCTCAGGCTGCCTCCCTTCCTGGCAGAGAGTGGAAGCAGAGCTGGTGTGTGCAAAGAGATCACGTAGGGAGAGAGGAAGCAGAGCAAGAGGTGGGAGGGGTGCTAGGCTCCTTCTAACAACCAGCTCTCTGGAAGTAACACAGCGAGAACTCACTCACCCCAGAGGGAAGGCATTAATCTATTCGTGAGGGATCTGCTCCCATGACCCAACCCCTCCCAACAGTGCCACGTTGGGGATCAGATTTCAACATGCATGTTGGAGGAGTACGATCCAAACCATATCAGCAAGAATTGTTACCAGACATAAAAAAAAGATGTTTGTAATGATGAAGTGGTCCATACATCAGCAAAGTATAAGTTCTAAATGTGAAGCATTGAATAACATTGCTCCAAAATATGTGATGTATAAAATGGCAGAACTAAAAGGAGAAATTAACAAATCCACAATCATAAAGGATGTTACCTCATCTTTCAGTAACCAATAGAACAAGCTGACAAGATAGAGATATAGAATATTTAAAGAACATATTAAGCAAACTTGACCTAAATCAAACATTTTTTTAAAAGTAGAGGTGAAAAAATGCAGAATACTCAAATGGAATCATTACCAAAATTGACTACATGATGGGACATGAAGCAAGTGTAAACTAATTTCAAATGATTGAAACAATAAAAAATATATTTTTGAACATAATAGAATTAAACTAGAAGCAATGTCAAAAAGAAAATTCTCAAATATTTAGAAATTAAGCAATACTTTTTAAGTAATCCATGGGTCAAATAGGAAATCAAAATGGAAATTAGAAAATATTTTTGATTAAATAAAAATGAAAACATGACATAAGGTAGCATATATAATATAACCAAAACTGTTTTTTTCTGGGAATACGTATCATTGTGAATGCTATTTATTAGAAATAAGTAAGCCTGTAAATTAATCTTATATTTGAAGAAGTTTAAAAATCAAATTAAACCCAAGGAAAGTAGAAGAAAATAAATAATAAAAATAGGAAAGGAAATTAGTGAGTAGAATATAAAAATAGTAAAAAAAAATTAAAGCCAAAAGTTGATTTCTTAAAAGGCTAATTACATTTAAAATCCCCAAGAAAGTCTAATATGAAAAAATGAAAATGGGCAAAAATTACCAGGAGCAGGAACAAGAAAAAAAGACATCATTACAAATCCCATTAACATTAAAAAAGTCATTATGAATAACATTATGTTAAAAAACTTGAAAATTTGAGTGAACAAGACACATTTCCAGGATAACACAACTTATCACTATTGATACAAAAAGAAATAAAAAATCTGAATTATCCAGCATCTATCACAGAAACTAAATTTATATATAAACCTCTTCCCACACAAAAAAATTTCCAGACCTGAGTATAAATGGGGGGCAAGTACTGGGGGATAAACCTTGAGGAAGAAAAACAAATTGAATTCAGCAATATATAAAAAGTATGATGTATCACCACAAAATTGGGTTCATTCCAAGAATTCAAGTTTGTGTTAACATTGAAAACCATTCAATGTGATATACCATATTTATGAGTTAATGGAAAAATATCACATAATATTCTCAAAAGACGTAGGAAAAACATTTCACAAAATGCAATTTTTATTAAGAATAAAAACTCTTAGCAGAATAGGAGTAGAAGAGAACTTCCTTAATCTGGTAAAAGGCATCTACGATGAACCTGCAGAAACGTCATATTGGCTTTTCCATGAAATCAGGAGTGAGATAAGAATGTCTACCACTGTTTCTATCCAACCCTTTAATGAGGATATTAGCCAGTGCTATAGAACAAAGAATAGAAGTAAATGATATAAGGTGTGAAAAGAAGAAATAAAACTAAAATTATTCACAGTAAACATTATTCTGTACATGTAAAATAAAAAATGCATAAGCTATTATAATTTTTAAAAACTTTAGCACAAAACCTAATCGTATTTTTATGTTAATGGTGATATAAAAAACAAAAATTGAAAATTATATAATATTTTCTGTAGTATTAAGAATATCAAATACTCAGAAATAATGTAATAAAGATGTTCATATTTCCTAACAAAAAAACCTATAAGTCATCATTACGAAAAAGGTAAAGCCCTAGCAAATAGAGAGATATACCATGTTCAAGGATTGAAAGACTCATTATAAAGATGTCACTTCTCTCCAAACTGATTTATAGATTCAATGCAATATCAATCAAAATCACACCAATTTTTATTTATTTATTTTTTGGACTTTATTTTATTTTAGACATGGCAGATATCTACAGAACATTCCATCCAACAACCTCAGAATATTCATTCTTCTCATCAGCACATGGATCATTCTCCAGGATAGATCACATATTAGGACACAAATCAAGTCTCACCAAATTCAAAAAAATTGGAATTATCCCGTGTATTTTCTCAGACCATAATGGATTAAAACTAGAAATCAATAATAAACAAAATTCTGGAAAGTATACAAACACATGGAAATTAAACAGCATTCTACTTAATGATACATGGGTCCAAGAAGAAATCAAGCAGGAAATAAAAAAATTTATTGAAACTAATGAAAATAATGATACATCATACCAAAACTTGTGGGATACAGCAAAGGCAGTACTTAGGGGGAAATTTATTGCATTAAATGCCTACCTCAGAAAAATGGAAAGTTGGCAAGTGAACAATCTAATAATGCGCCTTAAAGAACTAGAAAAACAAGAACAATCCAAACCTAACGTTAGCAGAAGGAAAGAAATCATCAAGATCAGAGCAGAACTTAATGAAATTGAATCCCAAAAAACAATACAAAAGATCAACGAATCAAAAAGTTGGTTTTTTGAAAAGATAAATAAAATCGACAAACCACTAGTATGGCTAACAAAAAAAAGAAGAGAGAAGATTCAAATAACAAAAATTAGAAATGAAAAAGGTGATATTACAACTGACCCAACTGAATTACAAGGAATCATCCGAGGCTACTATAAACAGCTATATGCCAACAAGTTCGAAAATCTGGAGGAAATGGATAAATTTCTGGACTCACACAAGCTTCCAAAATTAAACCAAGAAGATATAGAAAACTTGAATAGGCCAATAACAATAAAGGAGATTGAAGATGTTATCAGAAAGCTCCCAACAAAGAAAAGCCCAGGACCAGATGGATTCACAGCAGAATTTTACCAAACATTCAAAGAGGAAATGACACCGATTCTTTACAAACTATTCCAAAAGATTGAAACAGAAGCAAAGCTTCCAAACACATTCTACGAAGCAAACATCATCCTGATACCAAAATCACACCAATTTTTTTAAAAAATAGACTAAATAATAATGAAATATAGATGAAAATGTAGCGAGCTAATCTATGGCAATTTTAAAGAACAGATTTTGGGGTTCTTACACTACCAGATATCAAAAGTTATTATTAAGCTACAATTATCAAGAATGATACTGGTGTGGTCAAAAGATAAAAAGGACAAACAAGAGAACAGAAGAAAGGATCCAGGAACAGATTGCAAAGACTATGATCACTTGATTAATGACAAAAGTGACACTGAAGTAGAGGAATGATATTCTCATATATAGTACCAGATCAATCTGATAACCATATTGTAACAAAATGAAAACTTCACCACTACTTTAAATCATGAACAAAAAGCAATTCATGGGTGGGAGCAAAGCTGCATTAGGCTGAGGAAATCACTCCAGATGGCAATTTGAATTGATGAGATACAAAGAAAGAGAAGCAAAATAAATAAATAAATAAGAACATTAACATAACAAAAGATATAAATATATATTTGCTCTTTTTTTTCCTTAGCTTATTTAAAAGACATAGAATTATACAAAGAAATATTTATAAAAATGTATTTTGGGGCTTGTAACATTTGTAGATACAACATATGTAACAATAATACCACAAAAAGAGAGGGAAGAGATTAAAGCTATATCAGAGTCACATTTCTATATCTCACTGGAACTAAGTTAGCATAAATTTGAAGTGCATTCTGATGGGTTAAGATGTATATGCTAAACCTATAGAAACCACTAAGATAATAACTAAAAAAGACATATAGTGAAAAAAAAATTTAAATGCTACATTATAATATATTCACTTAATGCAAAAGAAAGTAGTAAAAGAAATAGAGACATAAGACACATAGAAAACAAAATGTAAAATGACAGACATAAATCCAACTATACCAATAATAAGATAAACATCTTGCTGGACTTCACCCAAAGTAAAAACTTGTGCTTCAAAAGACACTACCACAAAAGCAAAAAGACAACCCACAGAACGGAAGAATATTTATAAATTATATATCTGATAAGGGATGTGTACCTAGAATATATAAAGAACTCTTAGAAATCAATAATACAAAGAAAAATAACCCAGCTTAAAAATGGACAAAGAACATGAATAGACTGTTCTCCAAAGACATGCAAATGGCTAATAAAGCACTTGAAAAGACTAAGTGTCATCTGTCATCAGATAAATACAAATAAAACACACAATGAGATCAATGAGATAGCCAACCAAATAGGGTGGCTAGAATCAAAACTTCATATAATAACAAGGGTTATAATGAAGACATGGATAAATAGAAACTCTCATACACCGCTGCTGGGAATGTAAAATGGGGTAAAACTTTGAAAAACAGTCTGGCAGTTCTTTAAAGGATTAAACAAAGAGTTATCATTGACCCAGCAGTTCCGCTCCCAGCTCAATAGACAAGACAAAAATTTACATCCAAACAAAAACTTGCACAAAAATATTTACAGTAGTGAGTTAAGAGTAACTCAAATGTCCATCAGCTGATGAATGGATAAACAAAACATGGTAATATGTGCTAATATTAAAAATATTAGCAATAAACACATGGATGCTGAAATTTTTAAAAATGCCATTTTTTGATATCTCAAAAATAATGAAATATTTAGGTGTAAATCTAACAAAATATGTACAGGACTCATAGGCTGAAAACTCCTAAATGAAGATTAAAGAAATCAAAGAAGATACAAAGGGACAGACAAACCATGTTTATGAATTGGAAGACTCAGCATTGAAAGTACCATTTCTACCCAAATCAATATGTGGGTTTAGCACAATTCCTATCAAAATCCCAGCAATAATTTTTGTAGGTATAGACAAGATTATTTTTAAAATTTATATCAAATGGCAAAAGAACTAGAAGGGGTAAAACAATTTTGAAAATTAAGAATAAAATGAGAGAAATCGTTCTACTTGATTTCAAGAAATATAGTTACAGTAATCAAGAATGTGTGATACTGAGAGAGGAACAGACACATAGACCAATGAATCCAGAAACAGATTACACATGTATACTGAACTGACTTTTGACAAAGTTGCAAAAGTATACAATGAATAGCTTTTTAAGAAATGGTGTTGGAGCAATTGGACATTTATAGCCAAAAACATGAACCCAAGTCTCACACCTTATACAAACTTAATTCAAAAGGGACCACAGACTGAAATGTAAAACATAAAACTATAAATATTTTGGAAAAAAATCTCTGGGATCTAGGGCTAGGCAAAATGTTCTCAGATTTTACATTAAAAGCACCATCCATAAAAGGAAAAATTGATGGACTGGACTTCATTAACATTAAAACACTTGCTCTGCAAAGCCCATGTGAAGACGATGTAACGACAAGCTACAGCCTGGGAGAAAATATTTGCAAGTCACATATCCACCAGAGGACTAGCATCTAAAATATATTTTTAAAACTCTTAACAAGTAAGGCTGGCCTGCTAGCTCAGTTGGCTAGAGTGTGGTGCTGACACCAAGGTCCAGAGTTTAATCCCTGTGCCAGCCAGCCACAAAAACAAAAACAAAAACAAAAACCCTCAACAAGTAAAAAAGAAAACATCCCAGTAAAAAATGTGCAAAAGATGTGAACAGACATTTTACTAAAGAGGATATACAGACTTGAATAGCCTTTGCTCCACTATTCAAGTCAGCCAACTAAATGGATATGCAAACTTAATAACTTTAATATTAATAATAATAGGCTTTATATAATAGGAAAAATAAATTGTGATACATTTATATATTGAATGGTCTATAGTAATGTTTGTCAAAGTGTCATCTGTGAATCTCTAGGGGTTCCTGAGACCCTTTCAGAGGGTCTGTGAAGTCAGAACTATTTTGAAAATACTGTAACATTTTTTGCATTTTTCCCACTGTGTTGACATTTGTGATCGTGGCCCAAAAGCAATGGTGAGTAAAACTGGCCCCTCAGCACAAATGAGGATGTCAGCACCAGCTGTATATTGGTCATTGCATGTGCTCCTCACCCAGAAACTCATAGGGGCAAAAGCCATCTTCACTTAAAAATGTCCTTGATGAAGCAGTACAAGTTATTAATTTTTCAAAGTCTCAGCCCTTGAATATACTTCTTTTAATAGTCTGTGTGAATATGGGAAGTCTGCATAAAGAATTTCTTCTGAATATCAAGAAACTTGATGGTCGTCTCAAGGAAAGTCACTTGCGTAATTGTTGGATTTGTGAGCTGAACTAGCTGCTTCCGTCACAGAACATCATTTTTTTTTTGAAAGAAAGATGGGCAGACAGAAGTTATAGTTATTAACGTCCGAATATTTTCTTGAAAATGAACAACATGAGCCTGTCATCTCAAATAAAACGACTGACAGTATTTGCTGCCAAAGATGAAATTTGAGCTTTCAAGCAAATACTGGAATTTTGGAAAACTTGTATCTACCTCTGTGAGCTTCACAGTTTCCTAGTAGCTGAAGACCTTTCTGATAAGATTGGAGGCAACAGGAACACTATTTTTCCATATTGCACAATGAAATGTGTCAACACTGGAAGATCTATGTAACTAGGGGAACCGATATTTCCAATGCATGTTACGTGCATGTTCCAGTGCATGCTACAAAATCACATTCAGGTTAAAATATCCATTCAAAGTGAAAGATAGATCAATAAATGTTAATGTAACAGAGTACAGAAATTTCACTCATAAAGATTTCAAGTATCCTTTAAGAAATTACTACTTACTGAATTTTGGTGCATTATCAAAGAATATCTATAATTTTCTGAAAATTCTATTAAAATACGTCTTTCTTGTCTCACTACATGTTTGTGGGGGGCCAGATTTTTCTCTTATATTTCAACCAAAATAAAAAATTATAACAGATTGAATAAAGAAGCAGACATGAGAATCCAGCTGTCTTCTACTATGTCCTACAGATACTAGAGAGATTTACAAAAATATAAAACAATACGACTCTTCTCACAAATTTTTCTTGCTTTGTAAAGTATATTTACTCACTAAAAATATTGTTTATGTTTACACATAATGGGTTTATAATTATTTTAAAATAAATTAATAAATGCATTATTTTAAAATTTCTGTTTTAATTTCTAAAATGCTACATATCAATAGATATAATCTACATAAACAAAAGTTCTTGGGGTCCTCAATAATTTTTAAAAGGGTAAAAGGGGTCCTGAGACGATAAGATTGAGAACTGTTCTTCTATCACTGTGAAAATAAATGAACTACTACTTCATGCAATGACACAGATAAATCATTCAAACATAATTTGGATAGAAAAAAGCCAGACAAAAGAGTATACATGTAGTATGAGTATTGAGTATAGAGTATAGTATGAGTATTCATATAAGAGTATACATATAGTATGAGTATGTTATTTCATTTATACAAAATTTAAACGTGGAAAACATATGTATTTTATTAGATGCCAGGAGAGTGGCTACTTTTGGGGAAGGGTGCCTGGTGGTTGGAATGGGGCATGGAGTTGGGGTGCTTCTGGAGTGGTGTTAATCTATTTTTTGATCTGGGTGATGGTCACATGTTCATTTTGTTAAAATTCTTAGATTTATTTGTGACTTGAACACTTTTTTCTAGGCATATTATGCTTTAATAAAATAAAAAGTGTTTATTGGCAAAGTCTAAAAAATATAAAAACAATGTAACGTTTAAAATCTAGTTACTGTTTTGGAGTAATGGGAATAGGATGGTTTCTTTCTTTCCTTTTTTTTATTTGCAATTTTTTTCCCAATATTGCTGTTATATTGTTTATACACATCTATAAGTAAAGCAATCATTATGAGCATCACATGTGACATAAAATGCTGAAAAATGTGACTAATTCTCCATCCAAGGCAAAAGCGCAGACTTCCACATATGCTGCTCTGGAGACACGCAGCAGGAGTGGAGAACTCTTCAGGGGAAAGGGGACGCAAAGCAGCCGCCTTTAAAGAGCAAATTGCTATCCTGCCTAAGCAGGATGGGCCTTGTCTGGATGGCCCAAGGGGGTTGAGTGGGCCCAGGGCAGGGAGTTTCAGGCAGGCAACTTCAGCATGATATGAAGAGACTTCTGTGCTGTACTGAGTGTTGCAGAATGAGTGTGAGAGGTAGAAAGCATAGACGTCCAGACACCCTGGTTTTGGGTGCTTACCAGCCACATTACATAAGCAAATGACTTCATCTTTCTGAAGTTGAATTTATCATCTATTGAATAAGGTTACTAGTACGTCCCTTGTCTATTCTGCAGAGATGTTATGAAGCTAGGATGACATAGTATAAGGAAAGGACTTTGTAAACTGCAGAGGGTCACCCAAAGAGACTATTTGGGTGCAAAACGTTGGAGTCATGGAAAAGATCAGTTGAAAAAAATTGACTGAGATGGTATCTTCAAAATTAACATTTATAGAAAATGCTATATGAGTTCAGTTATAAATCATCTTTACCCTTCAAATAAATACACTGACTATGATAGCTGTAGCCCAGGGTTGTTTACACCCTGGCTCAGATATCCCACTTCTGGCTTCAAATTTACTTTCTATTGTTAAGCTCAGCAAACATTCATTGAGCGTCTACTATTTTCCAGGCACTTAAAGTACAAAGATGAATCCCATACCTGGTTTTGTAGAGCCTAATGGAAAAGATAATTGTTATGAGCTAACATGGGCAATGTTAACACTGAGGTGACATAATGATACAGGACATGGTAAAGGAGGAACACGGGAGGGGATCTTGGCATGAGCCAGTGTTCAGAGAAGGCTCCCTGGTTGAGATGTCACTTTACCTGAGTCTTGAATGAGAGGTTTTACATAGAAGCCTGATGTGGTTCCATTTTTTACTTTCAGCATTTTTTGGTTTAGCACTTTTGATAGCTCGCTCTGGCAGCAATCTGCAGATGCATTTAATGAAGGCAAGCCTGGAGGTAAGGAGCCCCCAGCACACCAGCATGACCAAGCATGTGAGAGTTCCCAAGGTGTAAGGAGTAAGGTAGAAGAATCACATTCAAGACCTGTATGGAAAGTAAAGTCGGCAGGAATTGGGGGCTGTATTAGAGGACAAGAATCACTCCAAAATTTCTGCCTGGCTTAGTGGAGTGAATGAAATTAGATAAACTAAGAAAAATTAACAGAGATCACAAAAACAAGAGAGAGATTATAAGATCCCTCAAAGAGAAAAAGTACAGGAGAAGATTGATGGGACAAGGTGGGAAACCTAGAGAGCACCAGTGAAGCTTGGGCCAGGAGGAGAAGAATTAGGGAGGTGTAAGGAAAATCAGAAAGAGAAATGTCATGGAAAGCAACGGCTGGTTAAGCACAGTGAATGCATCAGAGAAGTCCAGTAAGACAAGGCCTGAAAGTGTCACTGGATTTGTCTGTAGAAATTGGTGCTGGTAACATCTGCAAGAAACATTTCAGAGGAATGATTACACAGCAATGGTCAACTAGAGATTTAGAGATAAGGGAACGGAGGCAGTGAGTGCAGACAAATCATCCCAGGAGCCTGACAATGAAGGAGAGAAGAAAAAGAGGTGGGGGAAGGCCGCAAGCTACAAGAGGAAGGACAATACTCAGGAATGTTAACAGGCTGAGGGGATCCCGGCAAAAGGAAGCAGGTCAAAAAGCAAAGGAAAAAGAAAAGTCACCAATGGTGCAGTTGTCCAGGGCAGGACAAAGGATGGGAGCCGCAGCCCTGGGAGAGGCTGACCTGAGCAACGGGGATCGAGGGCCCTGCATGCCTGGAGGCTAGATGGAAGGGCGTGAGGACGATGCAGCGGTAGATGAGGCTGTAAGTGGTGCATTGCAGAGTGAGGTGTTCACACCCAATGGCTTCCATTCCAGGGTGGAGTGGGAGGCAACGAGGCTGTGCTTCCTGGGAGAGCTGAGCAGGGGTCATGTGCAGACTGGCAAAGGTTTGGGAGAGTGGGAGAGGGAACTTACCCATCAATGGATTATCTAAGAGTATTGATAACCCAAGTGTTTGTCATCCCTTGGTCTGTTTTCTCAACATTACATCCAATCAACCAAAATGCACACAGCACTCGAGTGAAAAGGAGTTTCCATGTGCATATCACATTTACCCTTTAGCCTCCTGACAAATCTGTGTTATGATTACTCCTGTTTTACAGAAGAGGATACTGAGGCCAATGAGGATAAGTGTCTCCGTCAATACAGGGAGCAGCAGAGTCACAAGATGAGTCCTTGAACTCTCTTTACACATGTGTTTCCACCCTGTGTGTCTCCACAGTGCTGAGCAAACTTGACTTTCCCACTGACCTTTGAGTCCTTTCATGCCCTGGAAAGTTGTCATGCTCAGGATGTACAGACAGGAAGAAAGAGATTGCAGTCAGTTCAAGGACAGAGGCCCATCTGCCTGCATAGCAGCAAATGCAACACATGATCAGGGACAAATTCAGAGCAGAGTTCTGCATCACTTATTGGGACTAAATAGCCTTTGCTTAACGACTCCCCGTGCATTAAAGAGCTTGAGAACCTTTGAAGTAGAACAAAGGGCCTCCAAAGGCTGTTTGGACATTTGAGAAGAAACACAGACCTGGTGTTAAGGGCCTGTGCCTTGCTCTCCCAGTGCCTCCTTAGGGAAGGGTTTGGCTTCAGGACACAGGTCAGATCTTGGAATGGGGCACACCCCACCTGGAGGGTCACCTTTAGGTGAGCTGACTGCAGCCTGGTGGTGCTCATCTTTGCCAGGGGCACCCCAGGGGCTGGCCAGCTGCTGGTAACACTCCCATCCAAGCCGACCTACAGGAAGCACCCGCTGTCCACTGATGACAGTCATTACACTTGTTTGTTTAAAGCATCATTAGTTCTGTAATCACAGTTGTGTGGCCTCACAAAAATGAGAAAGGCCAATATCTGAAGGCAGTAGCTCAGATCCTGCTCAGAAACTTGGTGACACGATTAAAGTTCCAGGTCCTGGCCTCTGCAGCCAAGCTCTGTACATGCTGGGTCTGGGATTAAACCCAGTAGTAGGAACACCAAGTCTTCCACTGCACTGTCCACCATGTGCTGGAACTTTGCTACCATTCCATCCTTTGACTCACCTTCTCCGCTGCTAGTAATTTATCCCAAGGAAATTGAAAGACATATGCACAAATATTCAGTGTGCAACATTTTTCGCCATCCTTTTTTATAGTAGCACAAAATAATACTATTTAACTATTGGCACATGGAGAGATTTCATCCTGTGATGGATACTATGCATCATGATCTCACAAAGGGCTGCCACCAGCCCATGCAGCACCTTGGCATCCCTCTGGGTGGACAGCGTCCCGGACCTTGATGGATGGCTTGAACAGTGGAGCAGAGGCTAGATTTTAGTTTCCTTCTGCCACCCTAGCCAGGTGCCATTGCACACAACCTACACACCATTCACTGAAGCCCTGGTGTCAAAAAAGATTTAATGATATGGGACCAGGTTCCTGGTATATCAAGATTTTTTAAAGGAGATTGTACTAACAGTATGCTAACAACAACAACAGTTTAGTCTATATATATTTGTATAGATATGAAAAACTGAGAGAAAATACAGTGTGCTAGTCATTAGTGTTATTTACCAAATATTTCCAGTTCTCTCCTCCTGTAGGTACATGGCATGATTGCACTTCCTGCTACCCTGGAGCTAGGCCAAGGAGAAGTGTGCAGAAGCTTTAAGGGGTTATAAGCAATTTTCTAAACCCTCTTTTTAAAATTGGCCATGGCAGCACTCAACATTCCAGATAGTGGCTGCTTCATGAGCCAGTGTCACAGAGTAAGGATAAGGCACAGTCTCTGGCCAACTCACAATGCACTCGTAGCACGAGAGAGAAATAAACCTTTGCTCTTTTAGGCCAATTAGATTTGGGGTGTTTGTTACTGCAACATAACTTAACTCTTCCTGAGTAATACACACACCAAAAATGTTAGGAAGGGTTAGAGCGGAAGAGCATTAAAACACGTTTGTGAACAAGGAAGAAGAAAACAAGAGAGCCACGACAGAAACGTGTGCGAGACAGCTAGACACTTGAGCAAAGAGTTGGAACGATTTGAACAGCAAACTAAGTAACTTAATGGGCTTCATGGATTAGACACCAAATTCTAAAATAAATATGGATGAGTCCCTGCTGACATAAATAGAAGACTGAATAAATAAGTAAATGGGGGGGAGCAACAAACCTTCCTTACAGAAGAACTTCAAATCATGCATTAGATACTGCCCTCCAGGAAGCAGAGCTTAATTGCTTACCCCCCATGAGGGTGGGATGGACTTAGTGACCTGCCACCACAGAACCAAGTAGGGAAAGGAAAAAATAGTAAATTTACAGTAGAGAATCTGACAGATGCCTCCTTAACCACGTGGAGAAGGTTAACATCGCCAGTGATGATGTTACAGGGATCCCAAGCACCCCCGGTGTGGTGTAGGAGGAGGGCACCACCTCTGTGGTTTTCCTTCCAAAAATCCTTAGCCCCAGGCTAATCATGAGAAAAACATTAAACAAACCCAAGTTAATGGACGTTTTACAAAATATCTGACCAGTACTCCTCAAAACTGTCAATGTCATGAAAAACAGGGAAAGTCTAAGAAATTGTTACAGACCAGAAAAGACTAAGGACAAATAATGTAATGTGGTATTCTGGATCGAATCCCTGATTCGTGGGAAAACTGGTGAAATTAATATAATGCCTGGAGTTTAATTAATAATAATGTACCGATGTCCATTTCTTAGCTTTGACAGATATACAATGGTTATATAAGATGTTAACAACAGGGGAAATTGAGCAAGGAGTTTATGGAACTGTTAAATGTGAATATGAAAAGTATTCCAAAACAAAAAGTTTATTTTAAAGAACACAATGGGAATCTCTCAACCCTTCAACCCAAGTCCCTTGTGAACTTGAGATGGGGATGTGGTCTCTGTTTCTCAGCCAGACATTATCTCCCACGGTCTCACTTGGTTGTAAACAGCTCTTCATACCAAATATAATTCTCATGTTTAAAAACAACTATTTTTTGGTAAATCTCCTTCCTCTAAATTGCACAAGTTAGCCACTTCTTCTGGTACTTAATGAAGAAATAATTATCGCTCTCCAAAACGCTGTAAAAGCTGCCTGATGGACATACAGAAGGAAGGTATGGAATTCACAAAACCACAATGGTAGTGTTCTCTGTGGATAATTTAAGGGAATTTTAAGAGTATTGTTGACAGCTTGATTTCCTTTTTATGAAAAGATTTTAAAACTTAACCCTATTTAATATGTGACTCCCCTGTAGGCCGTCTTCTTTATAATATTTTTTTAAGTTTCTATATATTCACCAATAAACAATTCCATAAAGGAAAGCAATGACCATGCTGTTTGAGTTTAGTGTCAAATCCAGATTCCTTTAGCATCTGACTTTCTCTGGCCAAAGACAGGTTCAAGTGACACTCAGGTGAGCTCCCGCTCATGGAGGCAGGAGTAGAACTGCCCATGTGGGAGAGACTCCTGACCCCATGGGTCACATGCTCTCATTGGTCACTCTCATTTGGGGTTGCCTCTCCCCCACTGGTGCAGGCTGAGAGGATGAGGGACTTGATGAGCAGGACCATGTAGCCAGGCATAGAGGGCACTGGAGTGAGCCGCGTGTGTAGGAGCACTTTGCAGTTTCCATGCAAACCAGTAATGATTACTGATTCTCTCATCTTTTCTTTCTTTTTTCTTTTTCTTTTTCTTTTTCTTTTTTTTTTTTTTTTTTTTGTGACCGGTAAGGGGATCGTAACCCTTGGCTTGGTGTCGCCCACACTGCGCTCAGCCAGTGAGTGCACCGGCCATCCCTATATAGGATCCGAACCCGCGGCCTTGGTGCTCCCAGCAGTGCTGCACTCCCAGCACCGCACTCTCCCGTGTCTTTTTTCGTGACCAGTAAGGGGATCGCAACCCCTGGTGTGGTGTCGCCCGCACCGCACTCAGCCAGTGAGTGCACCGGCCATCCCTATATAGGATCCGAACCCGCGGCCTTGGTGCTCCCAGCAGTGCTGCACTCCCAGCACCGCACTCTCCCGAGTGAGCCACGGGGTCGGGCCGATTCTCTCATCTTTTCCAGCACACCTCCTCGGGGCTCCCGTGGTCAAGGTAAACTCTGCAGGGGCACTACTCTGCATTACGATGATGGGGTTCCCCACCAGCCGCCCTGGAACGAGCTCCTCAAGGGCATGGGCCAGGGCCTGGCGAGTGGAGGCAGCAATAAGAGTTTGAGGGATTGAAAAGGAGTCATCGACCTTCACGCCTCCTCTCCTGGGACAAATTCTCTACAGCCAGTCATTCCCTGCACGGAGGGAAACGCTCCATGCAGTCAGGGACCAGCTGACGACACCACAGATCTGTGAAAGGAGAGGATCAGGGGCTGGGCGTTCTGACCCTCACTCCCCCTGCCACATTGAAAACCATCCAAATGGCATTCTTTCCCCCACTGAGAAACACCCAGTAAACAGCAATTGCCCAAGCAGCTTTCCTGAGGCGTCTTGCACAGAGGCTGGCGCATGTACCCATGAATTCAAGTTCTTAGCGGGGACCTGGTGTTAGTTCAGTGATAGAAGCAGTTAATGGGAAACAAACAAAATGCTTCCCTGTTTGTTGTTAAATCATGTATAATACCCTTATATGTGCCCATGAAATACTAGCCATTTGTTATGAAGAAGGTACATCACGTGCCAAGTGATAGAGCAACCCAGGCTCTGCGTCAGGCCACAGCTGTGGGCAAGGGTCAGTGGGGGACGTCTATCTGAGTGACTCAGGCCGGGGAAAGCTCTTTTCTCTGAGTGCCCAGATAATTGCACTTTCCTCTCCGATGGAGACACAGCCCCCAGATTCCTAATAACTGTCAGGCAATACCAGAGTAATAATCATATTTCCAACAATAATGACAAACAACTGGTGCTTGGAGTGGGTGAAGAGGGACCAGATCACCACAGAGCGATTCATCTCTTGTTAAATTCACTCACACATTAATTTCTAAGATGAACGGTGGTTTCTAATTTGTCTTTTTTGAACTGTGATGTTTTTATTAAATTCAATCATCATGAGTACATGAACAACAACTACTTGAAAAAAAGAAAAACCACTCTGGTGCAGCGAGGGATGCACACTCTAAAACTGCAGGTACACGCCTTCTCTAGGAGCCGCCTCCTCCTCTCTGCCTGCCTTCGTGGGGGTCAGGGCCCCCGTGAGGCTCAGACAGATGGAGCTGTTGCCTCGCTGGCCTTACCTGAACTCAGCCCCTTTGCACCATGTCTCTGAAGCCTCATCCTCAGAGGTGATGTTCTTGAAGAATCACTCCTCCTCAGGCGGGGCAGAGGTTAGGAATTACGGAAGACGTCTGGGCGAGAGGTGAACGTGAGGTCCTCCCCAGCACTGCAGTCCATGGGAGCACCTCCGCCGAGCACATGATGAGGCTCGAGGCACTGTTATGAACTGAGCGATTCATATGTTGAAGCCCTAACCCCCAGTACCTCAGAATGCGACTGCATGTGAAGACAGGGCCTTTAAAGAGGTGATTAAGTTAAAATGAGGTCATTAAGGTGGACCCTAAATCAATATGACTGGTGTCTTTTTGGGAAGAGGAGATTAGGACACAGACACACACAGAGGGACGACCATGTGAAGACACAGGGAGAAGATGGCGTCTACAGCCAAGGGGAGAGGCCTCAGGAGACACCAACCCTTCCGGCACTTTGATCTTGGACTTCTAGCCTTCAGCACCGTGAGAAAATGAATGTCTGTTATTTAAATCCCCCAGTCTGTGGTGCTTTGTTATGGCAGTTCTAGGAAACTAATAAAAGTGTTCACTCCAAATAACGCCTCTCATTGAGGTACCCGGACACTGCCCAGTGGCATTTCACAGAGAGAACAAATGAGTTTAAGGGGAGAATTCCTTCTTTAGGCTTTAAGGAGAACATCAAGGACACCTTGGACAGAACTGCTCGGTCACTGCCAGCCTCCACGGGGACCCTCGGCCTGTGCCCTCCACAGCACTGGCTGCAACCTGGGGCCCCTGACACGTCTGCCCTCCAGGACGCTGCACGTACCTGCTCACCCCGGTGCTGCTAGGTGCCCACTGTTGGGCGGCATGAGGTTCACAGGCAACCGGTCAGCACCAGCCATTCCCTCAGAAGAGTGTTAAGGGCGCTCAGGCTGGGCCCTCAGAGATGCAGCCATTGTGGGTGAAGAACAGACAGGCCTGGTTTCTCCCCAACAGTCTCCTTCAGCCAACGATTCCCAGCCCTGCTCTAGACCAGGCCCTGAGCTAGCCCGAGGGCCGTCTAGACAAGCAGGGAACAGAGCTTGCCCTCCAGGGACTTGACACTTGTCCAAGGGGGCTAAATAAGAAAATCACTGTCCCACAAAGGGGGCAGCCTAGGGGCATGCCGGGGAGGGCTCAGCGGGCTTTCAGAAGGGACAGTGCTCCTGCAGCACAGGAGCAAGCAGCTGGTCACACAGCAGGGGGAGGCTCTCTGTCAAGGGGAGAGATGGAAGAAAACAGGTGCATTATTACAAAACATGACTCTGGTTCCGACTGGAGCAAAGACACCATGACGGACTCTGGCAGGAAACGGACTTGAAAAAGCCACCAGGGCTGGCCGCACAGGGTCTCTTACTCCACGGTGATGGGTCTGCGTCTGTCCTGGACAGCGTGGGAACCAATGATGGTTTTTGATCAGGAACATGTCATCATCAGATGTGATTTTTAAAAACTCACAGTGGGGGTGGCAGGAAAGCAGGATTGGGGAGTGAGCAAGCCCAGGGCTTGCCACTTGATGGCCGAGGAATAGATGTGGGAATGCTCCAGCCTCACACTCCACAGTGGCGACAAAAAACCTGGGCGCCATGCTGATGCTTTGTGCTAAATCTTTATAGATAGCACGTCTATGATCTTAACTACCTAGGAACTGACTTTCTTCTATCATTATATTTCCCGATCTCATTTATTTACTTTATTGCAGACAACCTCATCTAAAGGCACTGTAAACCCTCCGGGGAGAGAGTGAAGATACAAATAAATACATGAAATGAAGTTAGGAAGAACTGGACAGGATATTCCAGTAATACTCCACAGCTCGCCCACAAGGCAGAGATGGTCACGACTGTCCCTTTGCATCTGGAGGGACCCTTTTGTCACCACCAGTCTGCCCTCTCATCCTTCTTCCGCCTCCTCCTCTGAGTCTCAGATCAAGTTCCTCCAAACCCACCTTAGGCCCTCTCTCTTCTGGGCACCTCTTGTTACTTCATAATAGTTCACCTGCCCTAGACAGAGGGCCTTGCAGGTCAGGGACTGTGTCTTTTCCTGTCACTATCCCCTGGCCTTAACAAAATGGTAGGAAATCAACCAAAGTGAGTGGAATCTTGTGGAAGGGACTGTGCAGAGCAGGAATGGGTGATCAGTAGGGAGGGTGTTCAGTGGAGATAGAGATAGAGAAGCAGATGGAGTCGTAGGCACAGACAAACTTTCTGACCCCCCTGGAGAACCCGGAATGTGCTTGGCAACTGGGTTCTGCCACCCTGCTCCCGACCACGCCCCCATTTGATCTCTCTCTCCGCCAAATGCGCTCTGTCCACTCTCCACTGTACAAGCTCATCCCTCCCTCAAGCCCACAAACCAGCAGATCCTCACCGAGCTCTGGTCCTCCAGAGACTGGACAGCTTCTCCTTCCTCCCAGCTCATCACCACCCCCTTAGAGAAGCCCTCTAGACCTCCCACCCTATCACAGTTGGGCTCTAGCAGATCACTTGTTTCCTCCGGATTCATTCACACACTCTAACATTTTCTCATCTGCTCACTTTTGCTTGCAGTCTGCTCCCCTCAAGCAGACAGCAGCCCCCTTGACCATTTCACTCAGCTGTCGCCACCTGCATGGCAGGTCCTGATGCAGAAGTCCACGAATAAAGGATCTGCCCCACCCAGGCTGGATCACTGCACCCCCGCTGTCCTCGAGGACCTTCCTCGCTCCCTGTTCTATTGGTAGATGGATCAGCAACCGAGCGGCCCCAGCGCCCTGCTCAGGCTGCTGCGACTGGACTCCCAGGCTTCCTGCCGCCATCCCACCCTCTCCTCCACATTCAAACTCTTCTCTGCCAGGCCAGAGAGCTGAATTTTCATCAACCCCCATCAACAATGGCAAAGAGGAGAAAATTTCAGAACTTCCTGTTCTGAGACTTTGAAAGACTTTTTTAATTAACCAAAATGGTTTCTCATAATAGATGGGTCCCAAGGCAAGGACGCGGCTGTACGTCACGCGACAGGCGCCTGGCGGCTGGGCTGCGAGCGGGGGACCGGCGGGCTGTGAATGGCAGCAGCGCATCAGGAGGGCCCCAGACCGATTCTCCACTCCACGACCATCTGCCGTCCTATCATTTATATAGCTTGGGACACTTCTGTCTTCTGCAACGCTAGAGCATTTTCGCATTGATGAATACATTTAAGTTTTAAATATTGAAATTTAGAGAAATAAAAATGTATTTCCCCCACAGTCATAATTTCCCGGGATGATGATACCTTCTTCCAACACAAACTTAGTTTTCAAATGGCAGGTGTACCTCACATTAGGAAATCCAATATTCAAAAATCTGAACCTCAAAATTAATCCCTGGGTATCATTATCCTTTAAAATAAAAGACTATATTTAGTTTTCATAATGATTCATTCCAGGATTCCTTTAAATTTCCAGATTCCTTAATTAATTTCAAATCAATTTTAATTTACAAAATCTTGACATGTATATATTTTTTCCTGAAACCCATCTACTGTGATTCTTCTTGGATGTCATATAAATTGGGGAATAAATAGTCAGACTATAAGGACTCCTTAAATATAGGGACTGTGTGTTACTCTTCTCTATATTCTTAGCAAGGAATGTGATGCCTACTCAATAAATTCATGTATTGTGGCGTTGCATATGAAAAAGTGTTTATGTACATTAAAATATTGTGAGTTGAGCTACAGACTTAGACCTTAAGTTACCTGAAATATTTCCACAATGACAACCATCATATGTAGCATATACAGACAGCCTGATGTCATAATAAAATTAGTCAATATGGGAGAGAAAGGAAAGAGAATCGGCAGAAGGAGGTGAGAAGTCTGGCTAACTTTTTCAGACTAGATGTTTCTGTTTGAATAGAAGTCTTTGGAGAAGGAACTGAGCATCTGTCTCTAGGAGCGGTTCAAAGCATGATTTAGATACGATGCACTTTTCAACAGGCTGCGGTCAGGACCTCAGGTGCAGAATATTTCATCAATTCACGGAACTTGCATAACCTCTGTTCCTGCTGCCAAAAGCAAACCAACTGTGACACCATTTCTTGTGAGGCCAAATAACCAAAAGAGCAGTCAGAGAAGTGTCTCTGGGCCACCCTCAGGTGGTGGAGCCCACGGTGGAGCGTTGTAACAGAATCATCCCTTAGTGACAGTTACAGGTGTGACTACCAGGAGACAGGACTGCAAGCAAGTCATGGGGAGAGAGAGTTACTGTTGCTACTGATTATTCACTTAATGCATGGGCTTTGCATTCTCAAGTCATGACACATGAGACTATGTTTTAAGATAATCTTTAAGCACAAACCTCTGAGAGGACAGTTCTGATAGAGAAAGTTCTATTGGCTAGCTGAGGTAGACACTTGCTATGCATTAGAAGATCAGCATCATCTGATTTTAGCAGCGCGATTCCTTGGTCCACTCGGGGTCTCTGCTAGTCTAGTCATTGTCTTTTGCATGAACAAACAAAAGGAGCTCCCTCTGGGTGGGCAAATGAGAACAAGGTGTCCTTCTTCCAAGTAGACCACAGAGCTCAGACAGAAGTCAGGGCCCACCTCATAGACTGCCTGTCTCTGTGGAGCCCTGGTTCTGGTGCAGGTCAGTGTTTCCAGCACTGACGCCACTGCACCCTGCAGGCCAGCCAGCCTCATGTCCACCAGCAGTCGCTGTGAAGTGATCATGCCCACCCCACCCCCAAGGAGACCAGCCTCTCCTGCTGGGACCATCAAGATGTCTGTCTGCACCCAAACTGGTGAGCAGTTAGTGGTTCTGCCAGCTCTGTTCACAGCTAGGCTCTGACAGTAATTCTTTTAAGGGGACAAGGGCCAGTTTCTCGTAGGCCTCTATATTCTCTTTGCATTTGTCTGAAATCTCCATCCAAAACTGACGGGTCTGGATCCAGCACTACCTAAATCCATCCCTGGAAAAATTATCCACAAAGGAGTTGATAGTGCTCGGTACCATGAGCGGAGACTTTTCCTCCTCTCCTGGATCAGGTCACTTCAGCTCAGTGCTCAAGTGGTCCAAAGTCTTCATGCGGAAGATGACAGAGTGGACATCACACCCACTGACTGTCTGCTTTAGTAAAACATGGACATTCCAGGGTCCTATGAGGACTGTTCAAAGAATGAAAGCTTTGAGTCTTCTATCTTAGGGGCCCCTTTTCCAGCAGATGTCCCGGGTCCGTGCTGTTCCAGGCTGCATCCTAATCTCACGAGGTGACTCTATTTAGCACTACGACATGCTCATTCCATCCGAAACTGAGAGGCTTCCCTAAGAAAGCAGAAAAAAGCGAACTTGCAGCCAAGGATGGCTGGACCACAAGTTTGATATGTGAAGTTTCTCTTTCCTGCATAGGTAGGAGAACATATGTAACCTGCTTTCAGCAAATCCTTGGTTATATTCCCTGAACCTAACCTGGCAGAAAAGATACATTAAAAGATTTACCCTATGGGGCCGGCCCGGTGGCGCACTGGATGGTGCGCCGCTTGGGAAGCGCGGCGGCGCTCCCGTCCGAGGGTTCGGATCCCATGTATAGACCGGTTCCCGCTCACTGGCTGAGCGAGGCGCGGGGGCAACGCCGAGGCTTGCGATCCCGTTGCCGGTCCCCGGTCCGGTACGGGGGCAACACTGAGGGTTGCGATCCGTTGCCGGACACGGAAAAAAAAGACAAAAAAAAAAAAAAAAAAAAAAAAAAAAAAATTTCCCCAAAAATTTTTTTAAAAAACAAGTTTAGCTAAAAAACGTTAAAAAATGGGCCCCAGAAATCTTTCAGAAAAAAT